>NC_135720.1:139076076-139376076 GCF_964656455.1 Halichoerus grypus | reverse complement strand
AAAGAGGTACAAAACTTGTTGAGAGTACCTGGCCTTTTTTTCATCATTTATTTCCTTATTTTCTGTTTTAATCCTTGCACTTGCATTTATTCTGGATTTTCTGATATCTCTCTTATATTATTTGGCAGGTTATTTTCCTACATTTCATTTTTTCCCCTACATTTCATTTTGACATATGATTGATTTGTAAATTCAAGGGCAAATAAAGGAGTTTGCATTTTTACCAACTTCTAGATTCTTGAATTTTGGTTTTATATAGTTAATTGCTGCCTTGTGTCAAATGGTTTTCTCACTTCTATTGGCATTAATTTTTAAAAAATTTATATTTAACAAGGTAGACTTCACAAGTTAAGTGGATGCCAATTAACCTAAAATCTGAACTGACTTTTAAATGCAAGTCATTCCTATCAAATTAGTGTTCTCTACAGATTTAGTAGATAGCTGTCAACACAATGGAACCTAAGCATCAATTTTAAGCAATTTATTTTTTTAAGTTTATAATATTAGTTTGATTGTGATTACATATCCCAAATTTATATAATTTTGTGCCAATTACTAAGAAGCTAGATGAATTTTGTATATTATTACATTTTAATCATCTTCATAATTAACATTTAATTTATATCCCTTTCTCTTTCCTTTTTCCATCTACAGAATGTGTTTCTTTGAGTTTGTCACACAAAATTTAGGCAATTTTCCTGCCAATTAAATGACATTTTATTTTTCTAAGTGAATTGACTGCTGGGGAAATGGACCCTGGAGACTAAAGGCCTGTTTATTAATAATAATAATAATAAAAAGCTTCTCTCACATACAGACACATGAATCTGCCTCACTATGTCTTCCTTACAGCATGGCTCATAGTTTTCCTGGGACAAGGGCTGTGATGGCAAAGCCCACTTTTAAAGTGGTTGAAGACACTAACAAAGGAGGCTTTTATTCTGGCATTTCTTGTGCAAATCCTACCAGCCCAGACTCAATATTCCGAGACAATGTGTAGAATTATCTTCAAAGTAGTGGGAAGGGATATATAGATTTTCGGGGACTTTTTGTACTAGAAGTAAATCAAAACATTGAACTAAAAGTAAAAATGTTATAGTGGGAACTCCATGTGAATACTGATAGAACATATTAGATGATGCCCTTTTGACTCACAGTTATTGTTCTCATTTTTTTCCTGTACTCATTTCCTTTTTCAATCTATTTGGAGTGATTCTGCTTGAATAATGATCCTATAGTAACTTCATTATCCTTAATTATATTATCTTAATGTGCAAATTCAATCTTTTTTGGCTTTCCCTAACAAAGAAAAAATATGGCCAGAAGTTAGCAGTAGAAGCTTGGTTTTACATGAAATAAGGACCAGATAAATGTCCAGTAAGATGTTTATATCTTTTGTATGATATGCAGACATCAATTCTTGATGTCTTACTCAGACATGGAACTTAAATATATATGCATAGTGAGAATGCATTTAAGAACATGGGAGAGAAGTTCACTGGGAGAATTTTTAATTATGTCCTTTACAACAAATGTTTGTTGAATGCAAATTGACTAGAGCATTCATTTCCATGGAGTATGTTGGCATGTTCACATTTGTTGTGTATTAAATCAAATCCATTTAAGATCATCTTACTTATTCATTTTTTAGCAGATCTACAAAGAGATCATGTAAGTTGGTTAAGTTCATTCAACTAAGAAGGAATAGAGAAAGGAATTAAATGAGGCTTATGAGGTTTTCTGTTAATACCATAAATATGACCCTCTGGGGATACAAAGGGCTATGATAAAAAAACATCCATCATTATTCACAAAGGAGATGTTTAATTGTGCTTTAACCTTAACCTATTACCATACATATTCAGTCAACCAGGTCAAAATTTTCAGATCAATTGCAAAATTTAAAAAAAGTTATATTTTTATTGAATAGAGCACAAACTGACCCTCCCATCTCAAGCAATACGTGTTTATACATATATATATATATATATATATATATGACATGTATATATATATATATGACATTAGTTCCATTACTTGACAATATGAACCTATCTAAAATATCACCATTCTCCTTCCACTACCCCATCAACGTAATCTAATTTGTATAGTAAAAATAGAAATTTTATGATAAACCTTTCAGTAAATAGACTTCTTAAGACCTTACCAAAATTGATTTCCTTTTGTTTTTGTTTCTGTTTTTTTGTGGGGGAGGCTAAGATGTTTTTCTACAAACTTTTACTAATGCTGATTGCATGACAAAAGATATTCCAGTTACTTGGAGTCTTATGGTCATTAAGACAAGCCCCTGTTCTAGGGTGGCTCATTTTAGCTGAAAAGAAGATTAGACAAGGGTTTGGCTGGCAAGAAATGAATGCTTTAGAACACTTTTTCAGCATTTAGTAGTAATTAATACAAGTTTTACTTGTTAATGTAGATATTTTGAGGTAATAGCAAGAGGATGCCTAAGAGAATGATTAGAAAATTTAAATCAATTTAAAATTGTCTAACTTGATTTATCAGGCTATAACTTAATATTATCAAAATCAGGTGAAATTTCTATATTTCATTCTGAAAATATGCATCAAATAATAATCCAAATAATTTACGTAAATAAAAATATCTACAGTGAACCAGACTTTTGGCTTCAAAATAGACCAAATGTTTCAGATAGCAGAAACGTATGATTTTCATGAAAGTTGATGACAAATCTGGGTTCAATAAACCTTTTTTTAAAAAATGTTCTAGGGCAAAATGACCCACAGCAATAATTGTGACCATCTGGAATCCTATGCCTAAAATTTAAATAAGTTCAAGTATTTTCCTTTTATTCATGTGAATTATTTGACCATTTAAGATAATGCACTTGCTCTAAGAACAGCAAGAAGAAAATAGAGTGAGGTGAAATATTCCTATTTAACTATAGAGGGAACACCTATGGCAGATCAGACAAGTGTTATCTTAATCTTCACAGGAAACTGCAACTTGTATAGAGTAGAAGCATAAATCAAGAGACAGATATGCAAGCACTTCAAAGGAAGGCACAGCATAAAAAGATGATCCAACACAGATAAAAAAAAAAAAAAGATCTAAGAAAACAAAAGCTCCAAGCAAGTCCAAATCTATATAGACTAAGACAGAAAGGTGTGTCCAGGAAGAAGTTCCCATGTAGTATTTACAGGTGACAGTGGGTATTAATGAAAATAAATTCTATAAGATCAATTTCAGAATGCTGTGCACCCTGTTAATAGACACGTGGGGGTATTTAGAAGGGGAAATTAAGCATTTTGAGTATATAAATAGGCAAAGTTAAAATGCCATATTAATACAACAGAGAAATTATAGTCACAGTCATTTCACTTCCTTGGATATTATCAAAACATTGACATGTCATGAAAACTCCAAAGAATTGTTGAGAAAGTTAGTGATACAACTTGAGACAAAAAAAAAAAAAAAAAAAAAAAAAAATCATTGATAACCTGATAGTGAATAAAATGTATTAGATTTCAAGAAATGCTGAGTTGCATATTCCAAAGACATAGTTTCTAGCTCTATTGATGTTACTTTTAACTAGGCAGTGAAATGATGCATTTTTAAGCTCCCTTTTTTTAAGGGTAAAATTTGGTACATAACAGTTGTGCTTTATTTTATGTAATTTTTGTGGAGCTCAAATTAGAAAAATTGAGTTGAAAATTCTTTGTAATCTATAAGGTGACTTTACAAAATACTGAGTTTTCTTAAATTGGCTTTTGAAATCATATACTACCTGGCAGTTAAGCTAAACATTTCAACAAGCATTTATAGATATCTTCCATATGCCTTGCACTCTGCTGAGCAGTAACAAAGAATAAGTGTATACCCTGCCCTTAAGGAATTTTGAGCCTAATTTTAATGTGATTTGAAAAATGACTTAGATGTTCCACAAGCTCGTGTAAGAACATACTGAGAGATGTTTAGACCATATCACAGGTCTCAGAAGTCCTACAGTTGAATTTTAAAGAACAGAAAGGGATTACCAATTAAATTTCAAGGAAATAAAAATTTATGAGAAGTATCATTTAAATGAGAAACAGCTGGATGTGTGGACGAAAGAGGAAAGGGAAGCAGTTGTTACTGGACCATCAGATGTTGGTTGGTATTCCCAATTAGGAAAAGATGGTGTGGGAAAGAACAGATTTAAGTAAATGATTTTACAACTGCACTCTTGCAGTTGTCACCATGATAAATAGCAAAGAGGAAGACAAGGGGCGGGGAGGGGAGAAGGGAATCCATGCTCCACAGCTGCAGTCTGTAACCCCAAATAGCACACACACTTCAACACAGTGAAAAAATTGCAGCTCTGCTTTTTTGTCATTGACACACCGGGTTTCCTTTCAAGAATTCATTTGTAGGGGCACCTGGGTGGCTCAGTTGGTTAAGTGTCTGCCTTTGGCTCAGGTCATGATCCCAGGGTCCTGGGATCCAGCCTTGTGTCAGGCCTCCTGCTCAGTGGGGAGCATGCTTCTCCATTTCCTCCCTGCTCATGGTCTCTCTCTTTATCTCTCTCACTTTCTCTTTCTCTCTCAAATAAATAAAATCTTAAAAAAGAAGAATTAATTTGTACAAGGGTTCTATGCTCGATGACCAAACATACGATAAAATAACCTTAAGTGACTATTGCTTTACTTATAAGCAGATTTATTGTTGCATTAAATCAAACCAGAAGTTCTGATGAAGGAGAAGATCTTAGAACATGAAACCAGTTATTCTTCTGGACATTTTAAGTGTAAGATATCTGTGGAATGTCCAAGTGGATTTTATAACAGACTAAGATTTCTAAATCCACACTAGGGGGAAGATCAGAAATAAAAATATATGTTTGGGGGATGCCTGGGTGGCTCAATCGGTTAAGCATCTGCCTTCAGCTTAGGTCATGATCCCAGAATCCTGGGATCAAGTCCCAAATTGGGCTCCTTGCTCAGCGGGGAGCCTGCTTCTCCCCCTGCTTATGCTCTCTCTCTCTGACAAATAAATAAATAAAATCTTAAAATATATATATATATATATGTTTGGAAGTTGCTGGCATCATGGAGAAGTTAATAAGCACAATATAAAAAATCCCACAGCAGAGCTAGTTGAATGAGGAGAGCAATGAACTGAAAACAGAACACTTGGAAAACCAGTGTCCAAAGGATGGTCACAAGAAGGTGACCCTGAGAATAGCGGAAAGCATGGTACAGAGAGTAACCACAGAAGTGTGGTAGATTTGAAGACAAAAAGACAAAACAAGCGTTCAACAATATCAAATAAAGTAGAGACAAGGAATACGAACATGTGTTAGATTTGGTGACATGGAAGCCATTTGGCCAAGATAGCTTAATGTTGTGACATGGAAGCCAAACTGTGGCATGTTAAAAAGTAAGTGAGAGGGACCCTTGGGTGGCTCAGTCGTTAAGCATCTACCTGCAGTTCAGGTCATGATCCCAGCGTCCTGGGATCGAGCCCTGCATCAGGCTCCTGGCTCGGTGGGGAGCCTGCTTCTCCCTCTGCTTGCCGCTCCCCCTGCTTGTGTTCTCTCTCTCTCAGATAAATAAATAAAATCTTAAAAAAAAAAAAAAAGTGAGACTCAGACATGATTAAAAACAAACAAAACCCGATGTTTGCTATGTTGCTCACCAGAGATAAATATAAAATATAAGAAATGATGAAACTAACGATGAAGGGAAAATCAAGCACATAAAAACTAACTTAAAGGAAGCCAGGGTAGACATATTATGGACGTTAAGGCAAATCACATTACTTTAGACAAAGAGAACACTTCATAATAATAAAAGGTTTCATTTAACAAGAAATATAGCTATTCTAAATGCTATGTACTATGCAACATAACTAAAAATGTATAAAGCCAAAACTGGCCCTTACAAAATATTTTATTCACAGTTGAAAATACACATGGAGCGCCTGGGTGGCTCAGTTGGTTAAGCCTCTGACTCTTCATTTTGGCTCAGGTCACAATCTCAGGGTCATGAGACCCAGGTCAGGCTCCATGCTCAGTGGAAAGCCTGCTTGAGATTCTCTCCTTCTGTCCCCTCCTCCCTCTCGCTCTCTCCCTAAAATAAATGAATAAATAAATATTTAAAATGAAAGAAAATACACATGGAGTATTTATAAAATTGATTCATATACTGAGCCATAAAGGAGGCCTCAACAATTATCAAAAGATTGAAATCTAATGATTATGTTTTCTGATCACAGTAAAATTTAGCTATAAATCAATAGCACAAAGATAATTTTTCTAATCCCAAATATTTGAACATTAAACAATACACTTTTAAATAACCTATGCGTCAAAGAAGTCGTAAGGAAAATTAAGAATTATTCTGAACTAAATGATAATGAAAATTCAAAATGGGACATAGCTAAGGCAGTGATAATAGGGAAATACATAGCCTTCAATTTATGTAACTGAAAATGAAGAGAAGCAGAAAAAGCAATGAAATAGACATACATGACAGAAATTAAGGGAAAAAATGTCCAATTAAACCCCAAAAAGTAGGAAGGAGAAAATGTAAAAGAAAAGGGAAGATATTAATTAAATAGTTTTTTAAAAATATACAATGGAGAGAAGCAACGAGGCAATAAATTGATTCTACAAAAAATTAATTAAACTTGGTAAATGCTTAGTCTTACTGGTGTGCTTACATATGTGTGCACATATATGTGAGAGAGAATGCACTAATGACCAAAGTTGAATTAGAGTGACATCACTAGGGAATCTGCCATTTTAAAAACACCATGTTAGGATACAATGGAAAATCCCAAGTCAATGAATTTAAAAATTTAGATGAAATAGAAAAGTCCTGAAAAAACTTCTCAAATGGACACAAAAAGAAACAGAAAATCCAGTCATTAAAATTTTATTGGTCTGTATTTACTAACTTTTCCAAAAGAAAACTATAAACATAGAGAGTTTCTCCAATAAATTCTAGTAAATATTTAGAGAAAAAATCAGTACCAAACTTTCACAAACTCTTCCAAAAAATACAAAAAGGGATAAACATTCTCATTTTGATTTAAGAGTCAAGTATAGCCTATAAACCAAAACCTTACAATAATACTCTGAGAAAAGAAAATTATGAGAAATCTTACTGAATAACATAGATGAAATCATCATAAACAGAATATTAACAAACAAAATTCAGCGATATATTAAAAAGGATAAGACACTATGATAAATTTGGACTTATTTCAGAAATGCAAAGATGACAACAGTAAAATTAATCAGTGGAGTTCTGCAGACTGATGGAATAAAGGAGAGTCATATTATCATCTTAATAGATACAGAAAAAAAACAACTTATCTATTAAGAATCAATACCCAGGGGTGTCTGGGTGCATCATTTTGTTGAGCATCTGACTCCTGATTTCAGCTCAGGTCATGGTCTCAGGGTCATGAGATCAAGCCCCACATCGAGGGTTAAGATTCTCTTTCTCTCCTTCTCCCCTTCTGCCTCTTTCCCCCTGTTCATGTTCTCTCTCTCTCTCTCTCAAAAAAAAAAAAAAAAAAAAATCAATACCCATGGTAGAAGTCTTAGCAGACTAGAAAAAGACTATCAATTATGATGGAATAGCAATTCTTATATGTGGAAGAAGTATAAATCAGCATCCCACTCTGAAAACCATCTTGAACTTCTGCTACATTTGAACAGAAGCCTATCCTATTTGATGATGTCTATCCACAAAAATGCTATGAAAAAACAACAAAATATTTACATTTTTATCTATGAGATTGAAAATGAAATGAGGATGCTCAGAATCATCTATGTAATCAATATTGTCTATTCAATTGTATAAAGTCAAAAGAAGAAATAACACTGTCCTTATCTATAGATGTTATGATAGTACTAGTAGAAAATTACAAAATTCTACAAATAAATTTTAATAATTAGTAATTCTAGTTATTCGAGTTTAGCTAGTTTGCTGAATACAAGTTTATTAAACAAAACTCAATTTATTTTCTGCATGCCAGCAACAAGCAGATAGAAAAAAGCTAATTAAAAAAAGTATGATTTACAAAAATAACAAAACTATCAAACACATATAAATAAAGCTAACAAAATACATAAAATACCTCCATACACGAAGACTTTACTGAATGGTATTAATGAATGTGTAAATAAATGGATAATTGCCCTTCTCGTGAATTAGAAAGCTCAGTATTGTAACAATGTCATTTATTTAAAAACTGATTAAAAGATCTAACAAGATCCCAATAAAAATCTCACAATTTTTTATTGTATGATAATTAGCAATTAATTCCCAAATGTGTGTTAAAATTCAAAGTGCCAGAAATGCCTGAGATATTCTTTAAGAAAACCATGTGAGAAAACCTTTTCAGCAAGGTATCAAGATTTACTATAATGTTATGCTAACCAAAGTAATGTGGTGCAGGATAAAGAAATAGAAAAATGGAATATAATAAGTAGCACAGAAAAATCAAAGTTACAAGTAGACCCTTAATTTATGAAAATATTATCATTACAGAGCATTTGGAATTTTATGGTACTGGACAAATGGAATATCCATATATTAAAAGATGAATTTTTATCTATACCTCAAATAAAAGTCAATTCCAAGGAGACTGAAGATCTAAATGCAAAAAGTAAAATGAATCTTCCAGAAAATAGCAAAGACAATAACTTTATGGTCTTAGGACAAGAAAAGATTTCTAAAATGAGTGATAAAAGGTACTGTCTATGAAGGAAAAGATGATAGATTGGATGGCATTAAAAGTAATAATTGCTGGGGCATCTGGGTGGCTTAGTCGGTTAATCATCGGACTTGTGATTTCGGCTCAGGTCATGATCTCAGGGTTGTAAGGTTGAGCCCCACGTTGGGCTCTATGCTCAGCATGGAGTCTGCTTGGGATTCTCTCTTCCTATCCTCTACCCCTCCCTCTGCTCATGTGCTCTCTAAATAAATAAGTAAGTAAGTAAATAAATAAATAAATAAAAATCTTTATAAAAAAGTAATAATTGCTGTTCAATAAGTGACATTATTAAGCAAATAAAAACGTAAGACATGGAATGGGGTATGTGGTCTTCAACATATAGAACCAACAAATCAATAATAAGAAGGTAGAATCAAATTGAAAATGGGTAGGAGTTTGGAACAGAAATGTCACAAACAAAAGAGCTGAATTGCCTGCATGCATGTCAAAGATGTTCAAATCCATCATTCACAAAAGCCACAGACAGATGCCATTACAAATCAAGCAAAATGGATATAATGAAAAAGACAGATAATCACAAGTGCTGGTGAGGATATGGAGCAAAAGCTCTTGGGAAGATAAATTTGTACAACTATTTTGGAAAACAGTATCCACTAAAGGTGAGCATGCACATACCTAGCATACCTGGGAGGACCAATTGTCCTGGCTTATGAGGTCTTATGGATCTCCCAAGACACAGGATTTTCAGAAGTCAGGCTGGGACAGTCCTGAGCAAACTAGGACAGTCACCCTATACAAACCCCATGACCTAACAATTCCACCTGTAGGGTAGACCTGATAGCAATGTGTGCATATATTCACCAAAAAAACAAGAAAAAACTATGCATAATAGCCCCAAACTGCAAATAAACTAAATGCTCATAAATGATAGAATAGATTAATAAATTGGGGTCTTTTCATATAATGGAGTGCTACACAGCAATGACAAGAAGGTGAAATGCAACTGTGAACAATTAAATGGATAAATATCAAAATGTAATGTTAAATGCACAAAGTCAGAAATAAAAGAGACAAATGATACACTGGGTATGATTCTATTTATAAATTTCAAAAATAGGCAAAAAAAAAAAAATCTAGGACATTAGAAATCAAATAGTGATTGACCTTAGAGAAGAGATGGTTCATGGAAGCATGTTGGGGGGCTTCTGGGGTGCTAGTATTTTTGATGTGGGTACTGTTCCGTGGATGTGCTTACTTACTTACTTTATTTATTTATTTATTATTAAGATTTTATTTGTTTCCAGAGAGAGAGAGAGAGAGAGCAAGCGTACAAGCAGAGGGAGAGGCAGGCTTCCGCTGAGCAAGGAGCTAGACGTGGGACTCAATCCCAGGACCCTGGGATCATGACCTGAGCCGAAGGCAGACACTTAACCGACTGAGCCACCCAGGTGTCCCAGAAGTGCTTACTTTAAAATTCACCTAGCCCTACACTAATAATTTGGCACTGTGTATATGATACTTCAAAAAAAAAGTTTTCTTTAGACTATAATATACATTAGATACCTAAAATTAAAATTTGCTTCAAATGTATTAATGCTCATTTTTTTAAGGTTCTTCTAACTATACATCCAGGAAAATTTGCCATATTACTCAGTAGTTTGATAAAAATGTAGGGTACACAACACTCCATATCCTGTAGGCTTAAGAATTCACTAGATTGAGCATAGGCACAAGGCAGAGAACAGTGATAGCAAAGTACTTGCAAATCCAGTTATTTTTTACTAAACTGTGTGGCACAGTTTTTAACGGCACAGGTTCTAGAAATCAAAGTACCTGGGATCAATTCCTTGGTTCTATCAGTTACCAGCTAATGCAACTTTTCGCAAATTACTGAAGCTCTCTGTGCCTCAGACTTCCCATCTGCAAAGTGGGAGGGAAGTATCATCAATTCACAGCAATATTGTGAGAATTACCAGTTTGTGTACAAAGAACTTAGGCTACTTTGTGCACATTAGCTGTTAATATTGTTTGTTGTGATTACTGTTGTCTGGCATGCATCTGGCAGATGTGCATAATTCTTTCAACCACTCTTGGAGGGAAGCATTGTCATCCCTGTTACATTAAGAGAGAATCTGAGGCTTCAGATAAGACAGAAACTTGCCCTGCGCTTCACTCTGTGTCTTCTATTTGTGGTCTGGCACTCATTCTGTCGTTTGTGGTGTTCTTGGACAAGATTTCAGTCCTGGGCTCTACTACTTTCTGATGCAGTTGAAGAAATAATTAAGTGCATCATATGGAACCTCCCAGAGATTGCTATGGGATTTTGTGCAAATTATCTTCAGAAATTTTTACTGGTGACTACATACCCAGAAACCGTCATCACAGTGGCCATCGTAATAACTTGAATTCACTAAGTCATCAGAGCAAATCATACCTATTTTTTAATAATTTTGTTCGAGAGTACATTTATTAGGGTGTTAGTGAGAAATTGGTTTTCTTAGTTAATTTCTATTGAGCAATTTAATGATAAAATCACATGGTTTTTGAGGTTTAGAGATTTTTCCACTCCTAGAGCTTGCACAGCATTTAATTGCCACTTAACCTAATATAGAATGTATCAAAAATTAAGTAGGCATTAATTAGGAACACAAAATGTGAACTAGCCTTAAAAAGTTAATTATCAAATTGGTATAGCTATCTGTCAGCAGGCTCCCATAAGCATCCTGTTAAAGCGGTTTCATTTTTTAAAATGTAATATGTTTCTTAGGATGTGATTACACATACAATATATGGTTGTAATTTTGAGTTAATTGCATAGTAGCTAGATTAACTTTTACATCATTACACTTTAATCAGTGTTTTTCATGATTAACGTTCATTTACATTTAAAGCTTTCGAGCTCTTTCTTTTCATTGTTTCTGCCCCTCCCTTCCCATGCCCCGCTCTGACTTAACATATCACTACGTTTAAGCTCTCAGAGGACAAACTTCTGCATTTTCTCACTTTCCGTATCTTGAAAATGCTCTTGAGAACCACCAATAGTGATAGTGTCTTCACCACAGTGTAACACTAAAGACTGCAGTTATCTTAATATATAGAAAAGAAAGGGGAGAAATTAGCTGCGGAAATCACATGGCTAAAAAGGAAAGGAGTTAGTACTCTGTATCACTTCGACTTTAGTTTTATTCCAACTGTAACTTCCAGGGCAAAAGAAAGATAAAATTGTTTTTTCCTTCTTACATGTAGCCTAAACAGCATGAACCATATCTGGATCTTTGAAGAAAATCATACTTTCTAATATTATTAGGCATATCATAGCTAATAAATTTGACAATAGGTTGAAAAAGAAGGAACTCTTCGGTAATGTTTTTAAAGAATGCCATTACTGACTTGAACCAACCATTGAGAGGTACAGGGTGCCCCCCACCAAAATTGGTTTTTAATTAACATAAAAAAATCTATAAGATATAAATATATGTATAATATATAAAATAATTTTATAAAGTATATAATATATACAAATCATGATAAAAGAAACACCCAAGTACATCAGTTACCATTAATTGCCTGAAGTACCCCATCCCATCCTACTCTCAGAGCCCCCTGAAATAGTTACTACCTTCATCCAGTGCTTTAGTATGATCTGGAGGTTTTAAAATGTTTTGTCACCCAAGAATGGTATTACTGTTGTATTATATAATTAGTGTTTGATTATATTTTACCACGTTTTTGGTCTTCATTTCCTCTTCCATCTCAGACCACCCAACCGGATTCATTTTCTTCTGCCTTTAGAAATTCCTTTAGTTAGGATCTTTTGGTGGCAAACTCCTGTGGGTTTTGTTTGCCTAAAAATGTCTTTAGTTTAGTATCATTTTTAAAAGTTCTTTTTCCTGAAGATAGACTTTATGGTGGCCTATTATTTCCTTATAGAACATTAAATACATTATTCCGTGGTCTTCTGAATCCATTGGTGCTGATGAAAATGTAGTGGTTAGTCTAACTATTGCTTATTTGAAAATCATATGCCTTTTAATGTTGGTTTTGAAAAACTCCTTTTCTTTAGTATTCTGCAATTGCATGGCATTTGAAAACTTATCAGTCCTTTGGTTGGTGTCTCTCCAATCATTTCAATTCCCTCAGCTTGTTCGCTAGGAAATTCCTCAATAAAGACACAAGGAACAATATGCCCTAAGTTTCTGAATGTTCATAGTGGTCGTGCAGAGCCTTTAGAATTAAAGATCATTTTGTCGGGACAGAGAATCTTAGCTCATATTTTCTTGAGTATCTTAAGTTTCTTTCTCCTTTGACATCTGGTATAAAGCAGGTTGACAATATGGTTTTATTTCTTTTATAAATGAAAGGCTTCTTTTTGTACAAGTGCCCCGCAATTTTTTTTCTTTTTCTTGGAAGTCCAATAATTTTTGAGATTGTGTATTGGTATTGGCAATTTGGGGTCAGTTTTCCAAGGTACATAATGTGCATTTCAGTATATATTTTTAGGTGGCTTTCATGAAAGGAACATTGTTGTGAGTCATATTTTTTAGTATTTGTTTTATTCTATTGCTTTGCTTTTCTTTTCCAGGAACACATATTATACATATATTGGTCCTTTTTTCTCCACTATATTTTCTGTCCCTATTATTTCTCCTTGACTTAAAAATATTCTTCCTATTTTCTCTTTTTCTTAAGGCAATATCATTGTGTTTATTCTCTCTTATATTCCTTTTAATTTGATATTTATTTCACAACTTTCTTCTTTAATTTCTGATTCTGTTCTTGGATTTTATTACATCTCTTCAAATCTCCCTTATTCAATCACCAAAGTTCTGAATTTCTTTAATTCTGATATGTTTGTTTTTATAGATGTTTTAAATTCATAATTGCTTTGTTCACCTCTTTATTCAGGTATGGTTGATATACAAAATGATATACAAAAAGTTGGATATATTCAGTATATACAACCTGATGAGTTCGGAGGTAAGTGGGTACATCCATGAAACCATCACCACAGTGTCCCTAGACAATGAAATCCCACAAAATGCTATGCCCAGAAAACTATAACCTAATATTTTTAATGAGATCAAAGAAATAAAGAATAGTTCTTTGATTGCATTTAAATATATTGAGTTATAGTTTTCTAAGTATATATGCCAGTGGAATTGCATTGTTTAGAGGGGTATTACTCTGTATTTTATTCTTATTGTCTTATAATAATTTTTGTTGGATTTGATCACAAATCCCTTTTTGTTGCATTTTTTTTCTGTCCTTTTTTAAAGTGAGAGTTAGGGATGCCTGGGTGGCTCAGTTGGTTAAGCATCTGCCTTCAGCTCAGGTCATGATCCCAGGGTCCTGGGATCAAGCCCTGTGTCAGGCTCCCTACTCGGCGGGGAGTCTGCTTCTCCCTCTCCCTCTGCCCCTTCCCCTGCTGTGCTCACTCTCTCTCTCTCAAATAAATAAATAAAATCTTCAAAAAAATAAATAAAAAGTTAGCAAAACCCTGATCCTGATCATCTCTGTTCCCCCTATTATCTCTAACTCTCAAATTGGATTAAGTTCCTAAAACTTCTCCATGTTGGTCTTTGCACTGAAAGAGGGCTTTGGTTTATTAGTGCTAAGACTTTATAGGACTGAGACTGTTCCAAGACCTTCTTCCGTTATACAGCCTATTCGATTTCATCTGAGAATCAGAATTGGTGGGACCCCATCAGTGTTAGCTGCTGTTCCCAGATTGATTTGTTTCTTTGAACATTGTTACAACTGTAATTCTTCACCCTGGAAATAGCAGTTGGTTCCAACAGAGCAATTAGTTCTAGTTTTTTCTCGGGACATTCCCAGCTCTTCAAGCATTGTCCTCTGGGTTTTTTTTATGTCCCAGCACCAACTGGAATGGGCACCTCCCCACCCCCCGATAGTAGTTTGGGTCCCAGCTCTGTGTGCTCCAACATTCATGTGATAAATTCAACTTTAGCCTTTCACTTCCCCACAATTACAGGGGGTGGTAGCTGCTTCCTGCCGTGATTTACACGCCCTACTTGTTATTTTGTCTTTTTCAGTCTTCTAATACCATTAGCCAATGCTTTATGTTGCGTTCTCTCTTTCTAAATAACTGGTATGGTTTCTATTATGCTGACTGAACCCTGCCTAATACCAGCATTAATATTCTGTGTTGGTAAAGATTTTTAAAAATGGGTGCTGTCATATAATGGTGATGGGTATGCAAAATGATTTGAGAGCAATTTGTCAGCAGTTATCAAAATTTAAATATGCATGTTTTGATCCAGAATGTGATTCCAAGTAATCTATCTCATAGAAATATGTGTGCATAATGATATATGTGTATAGGTTTTGTTGTGTATTATTTAAGCTATTAAAAATATGAAAAGAACTAAACATGCCTAAAAGGAGAGTTTTAGATGAAATATAAAGTATTGAATATCATGAAAGTCTATGCAACAATTAAAAAGAAAGAGATAGACTCACGTAATAGTCAGGACCAAACCCCAGAGCTGCTCATTAAATGGAAAAATGTGTCACGGAACAATGTCTGTACTCTGCTTTCGTTTGTGTTTAATGCGGTATATGTACACATATATGAATGGAAAAAAGACAAGAAGCCTCACCCTAGATTATGTCTGCTAAGGAAATTAAGTGCATGGGTGATGATGTTACAGGATTTTTTTCTCCGTTGGTGGTGCCCATGGTTCTTGGTCATGCCACTTCGAAGAACAAAGAGGTAGACCAGACAGAGTGGTGGGCAGCAAAGCAAGGATTTACTGAGTGATAGTAAAGTTTATTGAATGATGGAGTACAAAGCCCCCATAGAGCAAGGGGACTGAGAGGGTTGCCACCAGAGTTTCTAAGTCTAGGGGTTTTATGGACTTGTTAGCAGGCTGTTTTCATCTGATTAACCCTCCCTGTGCCTGTCATTCAACCAGGTTTTTGTCACCTATCTATCATAAGGGAAAGGGTTGGGGGCTCCTTCTAGGGTGTGTAAAATCCTTTTAAGGGTGGTTTCCTCTTAAGGTGGGGGCCCCTTGTCCCTGCCTGCCTTCCAACTATCCTTCCTCAATGAGAGGATGATTTGTACTGTTTATTCTTCATGAGTCTGTATAGCTTGAATCTTCCACAGTGATAATTCTTTCATGTATTACTTGTGTAATAAACAATCAATACGAAAAACAGCCACAACAAAGGATGAAGCCTGGGAGGAGATGGGTTGTAAGAAGTGAGCTTGGGAGAAAGAGAAGGAGGCGAGTCTCTGGAGGGAAAGTGAGAAATGGCCTAAAATCAATGATGTCAAGTTGAAAGTGCTAAAAAAACAAAGCAAGCAAGGACTGAAAAATGCTAATGAAACTTGATTCTGAAGTCTAGACTATTCTCTTCTGAAGTCTAGACTCACATAGTAGCATATCCAATCAATACTGATGATGTGTGATTTTAACACAGTGCCTTAAATGTGTACAGGAAGTGAGGAAGGGCCTAAAGCCATAGTTTTAAGAAGAAAAGCTGAAGGAAGCTATATCCGACAGACAGAAAATGAATATTCTTATATTCTGAAAAAAATATGCATGTTTTAGTGTTCAGAACGTCGTGAATCAGTCCTTCATTTCTATATATTACCAGTTTTAAGAGACAGAAAATATATGGGTTCCCACATTTCTGCTTTGTTTTCACTTTCTTATTATAAAATTAAAAAAACTGACCATTTTAAGATTTAAGACCATTTAAGGATTGACCATTAGAATTAACCAAAACATTAAAAAATAGAAAGGTATGAATTTACTTCATGCCTCAAACCTCAATCAGCCTGAAAGTGGGAAAATATAACGTGTATGTAAAAATAGATATTGTAATAGAGGCTGTCTAGAATAAAGACACTCAAGACAGTTTCAATTAGACTGTACTCTTTCAAAAGGTGTCTCATTTGTGCATGTGAAGCAAATTGCAGTCTGTCTGATATAAAGGTATTCTAAGAAGTGCAAAGATTATTTGAGGTGAAATGCCTAGTTCCAAGCCAATGGAAGTCTCCAGGTTACCTGGGGAAGGATTCACGAAAGAATCTATGTCGGAGAATACTTTGAGTTGAGCGGCTCATCTAAATGCACATTGCTGCAGACCAGCTTCATTAATAACCAGTGTGCAGGAATGCCCTTGACTGGTGAAGAACCTGCCCAGTCAACGTTGAAAAAGAAAAAGGCGGCCATTATGTGTAAGTCTGGGAGCGACTGGTCAACAGCACTTCAAAATGAAGTGCCCTGTTGTGAGTATATCTGCCTCTCCCCATCTCTTTTGTAAAGCAAACTCCTTGTCTTTATCTCAGCACTAGACTTTGAACATTTCCGTGGAATAGTATTCTTCTAAAACCTTACCCCATTCATGAAGAAATGTTAATAAAAGTACCGTAAAACACTTACGTAATTTGAATTCTCTGAATTTTTTTTTTTTTGCCTTGTGAATAAAACAAAGTATACATGCGCTAGGCATATCCCCAAATGCTAGAAATATTTAACATTAGAATTGTTTTTATCTTTGAGTGAAGAGATTGTAGGTGATTTTTATTTCCTTCTTTCTTTTCAGATAGTACATACTACTTTCACACCCAGAAAAAAAAGAGTAGCAATTTTTTTTTAAATTGCACATTCTAAAAGTATGAATTTACAAGTTTTGATGAGATAAAAGAAAATTCTCTTACCTGCGATGAATCCATGGCCCCTGGTGCTTACTGGTGGAGTGCTCTGGAAATGGTTTCACAGGAATGTTCGGACTTTGTAACTGTTCACAGTACTTTTTTCCACTCTGAGCACTATTGTGGATTAAATGCTTGCATCCCTCCCAAAATTCATTTGTTGTAACCCTAATCCCCAGGGTAATAGAGTTTGTCGGTGGAGGCTTTGGGAGGTACTTAAAGTTAGAGGAAGTCATGGAAGGTGGGGACCTTATCAAAAGAGGAAGAGACATGAGATCTTTCTCTCTGCCATGAGAAAATACAAGATGTCTGTCTGCAAACCAGGAATAGAGTTCTCCTCAAACACTGAATCAGCTGGCCCCTCGATCTTGGACTTTCCAGACTCCAGAACTGTGAGAAATCAGTGTTTGTTGCCTAAGCCACCCAGTCTGTGGTAATTTGTTTAAGCAGCCTGAGCTAAGACAGGCACGGTAGCCTCTGCCCATCTCTTTAACCTATATCAACTTCCCTTTAACCCAGGAACTACCAGTCACGGAAGATGATTTGGTATGATTAGTGATGGAACTTGATGTTGGAAGCCATAGGTCCTATTGTTATAGTAAACAATGCATTGCTAAAGAACATTATATAAAACCTTTCATACCAACTACTTCAGTCAAACAAAATTACCACCAAAATATAAGGGAAATGTGGTATTATAGAAAGTATATTAGATTGTGACCCCAAAGAAAGCTATTCTACCTATGACTTTTTTATAGCCAAATATATGACCCGAGAAAGTCACTGAAACATGTTGGTCCTCATTTTCCCCATTTGCAAAATAGAAGATTGGATTAAATGATAAGTACATTCTCTGTCAGCATTATAATACCATGTTTTTCTCCATACAGTTAAGAAATTCTCACTGTCAACAAAATCAACAGAATACATTTTTTCACTTTCTTATTTTTTATTTTTTGTTTTACCTTTTTTCACATAACTATTTTCTTTTTTTTAATTCTCTCTTTTTTTTTTTCTCTTCTTTTCTTTTTTAAAGTAGGCTCCACACCCAGCATGGAGCCCAGTGTGGGGCTTGTACTCACAACCCTGAGATCAAGACCTGAGCTGAAATCAAGAGTCGAACACTTAACTGACTGAGCCACTCAGGTGCCCCTATTTTTATTTTTTTATATTAATCCCAGTATAGTTAACATACAGTGTTGTATTCAGTTCAAGTGTACAATATAGTGATTCACAATTCCATATATTACTCAGTGCTCATCAAGATAAGTGTACTCTTCTTAATCTACCTATTTCACCCATCCATTTACTCACCTCCCCTCTAGTAACCATCAGTTTGTTCTGTATAGGTAAGAGTTTGTTTCTTGGTTTTCCTCTCTCTTTTTCCCCCCATGATCATTTGTTTTGTTTCTTAAATTCCACATAAGAGTGATATCACAAGGTATTTATCTTTCTCTGACTGGCTTATTTATCCATCTATGTTTTTGCAAGATTTAATTCTTTTGTATGGCTGAATAATATTCCATTGTACACCACATCTTCTTTATCTATTCATTTATCAGTGGACACTTAATGTTGCTTCCATAGTTTGGCTATTATAAATAATGCTGCAATAAACGTAAGAGTGCATATCCCTTTGAATTATTGTTTTTGTATTCTTTGGGTAAATACCCAGTAGTGTCATTGCTCGACAATAGGGTAGTTCTATTTTTAATTTTTTGAGGAACCTCCATACTGTTTTTCACAGTGGCTGCACCAGTTTGCATTCCTATCAACAGTGCACGAGGGTTCCTATTTTGCAACATCCTCGCCAACACCTGTTGTTTCTTATGTTGTGGATTTTAGCCATTCTGACAGGTATGAGGTGAAATGTTATTGTAGTTTTGATTTGCATTTCCCTGATGATAAGTGATGTTGAACGTCTTTTCATGCGTCTGTTGGCGATCTGTACGTCTTCTTTGGAGAAATGTCTGTTCATGTCTTCTGCCTATTTTTTAATTGGATTATTTGCTTTTTGGTGTTGAGTTGTATAAGTTCTTTATATATCTTGGATACTAACAACAGGGGAATAAATTTAAAACTATTCTCTAGTGCTTTTCTGGAAGTCTATCTCATGTGACCAAGACAAAGTAAGTATCACGAAAAATTGAAAAACACATCTGTAATATTCTGCTCCATATTGCTATAGCATGTAGTTGGTCTACATGTGCACCAACAATTTTTTTTAAGATTTTATTTATTTGTTTGTTTGTTTATTTATTTATTTATTTGAAAGAGCTAGAGCCAGGGGGAGGGGCAGAGGGAGAGGAAGAGGGAGGGATCTCAAGCAGACTCCCCACTGAGAGCAGAACCTGAAGCAGGGCTTGATCCCAAGACCCTGAGATTGGGACCTGAGCAGAAACCAAGAGTGGGAGGCTTAACCGACTGAGCCACCCAGGCGCCCCATCCACCAACAATCTTACATGAGAATTTATTTAAAAGGGGAAGTATACAGCCTGGATGATAAGGGCACCCTATTGCTCTAGCCTGTATATAAAAATAAGGCGAAATTTTTACCTTACCCTCTTGTTCTAAGGTATTACACTTATTTGTGACAGCCCTTATGTATCACCCACTATTTCCTTTTGTGTCACATTATTATTTAATTTGTTGATGGGAGAAATAAATTCCTTAGTGAAAATCTCTGCACAGACACTTTATTCTTTTTTATTCCAATTTGTCAAGATAGGTAACTATAAAATATTTCCGAAAGACAGTAGCCTTCCAATTGTTCACATTTTTTTGAGCCACAAATGCATAAGATTAAACATTTTTATACATTTATATCATGAAGAGACATTATGCTATTTTTTTCTTGTGCCATTTCTATTGTTTTTTTTTTTTTTCCTTTTTTTCCTTTTTCTAACTAGGCCTGTCTTCTTTCTAAGGAGGTATAATGGATGACACACAAACCAATGATAAATGCCAAGATATATATCATTTATTCATGTGTTTTTGGTTTTCTCAATGACTATACCATATTTCCATGAACAATGGATCTGATCAGTAAGCAAAGAGATAAAAAATAGTGGTTTAATAAGGACTAGTTTTTTTTTATCTGCATGGTCGTAGCTGATATCATAGCAAAGATCTACATAAACCTTGCTCACTCTGCAAAGAGTCACAACTGTAGCTGTGGATAGATATTCCACACATGGTTCTACCAATGCCTCTCCCACAGCCTGAAACAGAAAAGATGCTCAGTAACTGTTTTTTGAATGAAAGAAGAAATTGTAGTATTTTTGAAAACACTGTTCTATAATAACAAAGTGAGAGATTCTTCAAAGAGTTAAATGACAAAAAAACCTTCACCTGCACATGACATTATCAACTATTCCCAGTTACATCCTTCTCGTGTGTCTGAAGTAGGATTTCGATAATATTTTAGAGAGATGAGATTAAAAAGTATAATGGCTCCATTCTTGGCAGTTCCTATCTTGATTGTTTAATTAACTCTCCTCTTTTGATGTATTTTCTACTGAATTTTTTTGAAGGCAGTATAATCAAACAGGGAATTGTTTTATTTTTTTGTTCTGAGTTTGGACTTTGAAACTTGAAATTATCTTAATGTATAGTTCCTGAAGAAGCTGATAAGACAGCTTCAATGTGGTGGAATTGTTTGGGGCAACTTCAACCTTTAGGCATATAACAATGGCCGGACCTTGAATGAATTAACTTTAAGAGAAAGGAATAGCTCTGTGTGTGTGTGTGTATGTGTGTGTGTATTTGAGTCGAAGGTATTATTTGTTTAGGTAGGTACTAGAACATGGTAGGTAGTTCAAATGGGCAGTCATGAGCAAAGCATGGGGAACGAACAGGGAAAATTCTGCTAGGAAGTGTTTAATTGAGTTTACTTGAGTATAGATTTTATTTTAGTGACTTAATGGAGATAATGATGAAAATATAGGTTGGTACCAATTAGTGGAAGAGTTCTAATTCCAATCTAAGACTTTTCCAATTAGTTCCATTGGCAATGAAAGAGCCTATAGTGATTTTCAAACAGGAAAATATCCCAGTGTGGTATTTTATGGATATCTGGGAAAAGAGAAAAGAAAGTTGTTCATTTATACTAGGTGTTATTAACACAGTTGATCCTTTGGGAATAGATGAGCAATCTCGTTTCCACTGCGAAGCTTACTCATCAATAAAGGTTTTAAGGAACTTCTGCAAGTTTTGCTCGGAGTTTACTTAGCCTGTTACTCTTACTAACATTTCTGACAGAGCTGAGTTGATAGATCTTTGCTTAAAAACCAGACTGGGCGACCGTTGCCATCCCCAAGCTGATCCAGGTAGAACTTGGCATAAAATCCTCTAGGGACTGTCCGGGTACCAGCTCTGTCATCTGACCACTAGTGGGCAGAAGCAGCCCTTGGTTCTGAGGAAAACTCCTATCTCAGAGGGGAATCAGGGTCAACGAATTCAGGGGCAGTTCCTTTCACTGCTTAATCCAACCTGGTTGATTTAAGGATACAAACTGTAGATTTACTGCCTCTGTACTCTGCGCGCTGGGCCACCACCTCCACCCTAAAGGTAATTCCACCTGGTAAATAGCTGTGAAATATGGAATGGCCGGTGTCTCACCCGAGTGTTTGTGCCAAGCAAAAGTTTCGCTTGTGTTTTTTTTTTTTTTCTTTCTCTCTTTCACTGCCAGTTTGTGTGTATGTGTGTTTTTAAGTATTAACTCTCATGGAAGCACATGACTATTTAAAATTCCCAGACGATGAGTCAGACCCGTTCAGTGAGGTTCCTGGAGAGTCACATGATATGGTTTGATGAAACTTCACCTTATGAAAGGTTGAAGGGAAAAAAAATATCAGAAGAGCTCTTTCAGGTTTATACGTGTATACGTATGCACATATATCCATATATATATATATATATATATACACACTTGGGTATATGTACTTGCATATATTATGCATGTAATCTTGCCTATGTATATTAAAAACATATATACACACAACAGAGGGAAACACAGAGAAAGACACATACATGCAGGAAAAACAAATCCCTTTCCTTTTTTCTTCCATAGATATTAAAAAATCTGGAGATACAATAACTCATTCTTTTTTGAAATAAGAAGGTAAAAGCCCTGTAGCCCTGTATGCTACTCCTGTATTTTATTTAAGTACCTACCCCCTGAATTAAAAATAGTGACCCTGGAAATCTTGATCCCAACGTGATAGAGAGCCAGCACAGCTGGGACTTAGGATATGCATCTTGTTTCACTCACTATGTTGATAGGATGCTTTAGGCTTATCCTAGTCTCTAAAAGAATCTATATTATAGGGGCACCTGGGTGGCTCAGTAGGTTAAGTGTCTGCCTTCGGCTCAGGTCATGATCCCAGGATTCTGGGATCGAGGCCCTAGAGTCAGGCTCCCTATACAGCTGTGGGGTCTGGTCTGCTTATCCCTCTGCTTGTCCTTCTCCCTCTCTGCCCCTTCCCCCTTTTGGGCTCCCTGCTCAGTGAGGGGTCTGCTTATCCCTCTCTCACTCTGCCCCTCCCCCCTGCTCATTCTCTCTCTCTCTGTCTCAAATAAATAAATAAAAACTTAAAAAAAAAAATCTATATTATAAATCACAGTTTTCTTCAAATCTGTTTAGTGCTTTGTGTTATAACTAACATATCTTGTTAGTTTGAACAATAAAATTAATAAATTTAGTAATAAACCATAGTAATAATAAATGATAGTGATTTTTGAAGTTTTTCAAATTAATTCTTCTACATAATTTCTCTAAGTGTAAGCTCATTCTAGGAGTGATTTTTGGAATATAAAAGCCTCGTTTGCTAAAGAACCCTAGCTATAAGCAGGATTGAGTCACTTCTCATGAAAAATATGTTAACTATAAAATCATAAGTATTCTAGAAAGATCCTGCCTCAAGATGAGTGAGAACAGAGGGCAAGGAGGCAGAGTTCCTTCGAAGGGCAAGGTACTCCTCAAAATATTGAGGGTACACACAACATTTTTAGGAGCGCCTTGGTGTTTTAAGATCTCATGGAGGAGGTTAACACCAACTAAATTGGCTGCACAGATTCATTCATTTAATGAGAACCTACTATGTGCCAAACACTGTTCGATGCTAGAGATTCAAAGAAAAATATATTCCAGCCCCATCCACGAGCACTCCCAGTTTGAGGGATGAGAGTTGCATAAGCAAATAGTTGTAATTCAGGAATGTGGAAAGTATTATGAAAACACAGGTGTAGAAATGACTAACTTTGTCTAACAGAATTTGATAAAACTTCACAGAGGAGCTGATACTTGATCCAGATCTTTACAGATAAGTAGGAAGTGCTTGCTGAAAACTTAGGAAAGCAGAGGAAAGAGTATTATAAAAGCGGAGGAGGGAGGGTTGAAAGAGAAAAGCTTGTGAAAGGCAGAATATAATGCTAGCCAGGACAGCTTGCACTGGGGAGACTTGAATGTGCCATGCATTTGCATCTTGATTCCGGTGCAAAAATCAGAAGCTTAACATGTTCCAGAGGAGGGTTTATCTGAGGAAGATGAAAGCCACCAGTAATCTAGGCTTGCTCTCACATTTGCTCACACATTCCCCGTCCCTGACTCCGTTTCTTTCTTTTTCTCTCTCTTGCTCAGATTCTCCCATCTCTAAGCCTGAATCATTCTACTTTGAAGACCAGCACCACCATTGAAACCCCACAGGTTACCTACCACTATGCCTAGTTACAGTCCAGACTTACTGCTATTGTTGTATCTAAGTCCGCGAATTTCTAGAGGGAGAATCTTATCTGTGCAACTGACACAGTACACTGTGGTCAGATAGGAGTCATGGAAACAAACCTCTGTTGAATGGGAAGAGCATCCCCAGAGTTGGCAAACTCTGGGCTGGGCATCACCCCAAATTTATCAACTACAAATGATAATTCTACTTTGGATGCACCAAAAGGATTTGGGGGTGCAGGACATCACTGTTGTCTTTTGCACAATGCCAACCTAAATTTGCTGAGATTGTTGTCTGTGACTCTTTACCTCTTTATATAACTATTTACAGGGTGCATGCAGAAAAAAATTTTTTTAAAGATTTTATTTATTTAAGTATTTGTCAGAGAGAGAGAGACAGCACAAGCAGGGGGAGTGTCAGACAGAGGGAGAAAGAGGCTCCCCACCGAGCAGGGAGCCCAATGCGGGACTCGATCCCAGGACCTTGAGATCATGACCTAAGCCGAAGGCAGATGCTCAACTGACTGAGCCACCCGGGTGTCCCCAGGAAAAAAAAAATTAAAAATGGGTGCTGGCATGTCCAGAAATGTGTATTTCTCCATGAAGAGGAGAGTGGTGGCCTGGGTCATAAAACTTCATTCAGTGTGAATATTCACTATTTTTTACTTCCTTTTTCCTCCATGGTAACTACCACTAGGGATTCAGGGTGATGCAAAAGTCATATAGAATTGAGAAGCTTTCCTCTGGAAGTCAATTCTTCACGTGGTCTGCACATAAGAATTTAGTTTCAATAAGGCTCTGAGATTCATATATAAATTGAGCCTATTAAGTGTCTAGAATTTCTGCCATGGAATGATGATATAGCTGGTGATATAAGTGAGTCCCTGAGCTTTGTATTATTTCTTTGTGGTTTTTGTCCTAAAATGATTCAGATCCCTTATGTCAAAGCAAACCAGCAGGTCATAGGAAGATGAACTTTTCACTATGACCGGAATTACTTTGTAAGAATTATTATTATGTTTTAAAGATTTTATTTTCAAGTAATCTCTATGCCCAACATGGGGCTTGAAATTACAACCTCAAGATCAAGAGTCATACGCTCTACTGACTGATCCAGCCATTCCTGCTTTGTGGGAGTTATTAAGAGATCACTTTGACCCAATATTTCCATAGACCTGTTAGTATTCAAACGTATAAAACAATTCAGAATTACGTCTAAATTAGTTCAAACTTGTATCAACAAAGGTAACCATAGCTGCCTTAATAAATAAACTCCCAAATATCAGTGGTTTATTGTTTGCTCACTTAAGGTCCAAAATGGGTGCTCTTGAATGCTGGATAGCTCTTCTCCATGATTCAGGGAGCTGATCCCATTCCACCTTGTGGTTTCACTATGTTCCACAGATAGCTTCCAAGGTCACCATGAAAGAGGAAAGAATGTAGAGAATTGCATGTTTACAGTTTTTATGGGCCAAGCCTGGAAATAGTACACATCCAACTTTCACCCATACACACTGAGCTGCCAATAATCAGGTATATGAGTGTTCAGAGTTGCTAGCTACACAGCGTATGTGTGTAGCTGCATTTTACCTAAGAAGAATAAAAATGAAATAGGATGAAAAGCTAGCTAGTTTCCTCATGAAGGGCTTGGTAAAGTCTCTTGGATACTTTCCTTGCAATGAGTAATAATAAAAAAAACCTGTAAGTTTATTTGGTATAAAATGAATTGGAAATCACTCAGATAAATTCCTGTAACACAGAGCTCCTTCTGCTATTGTGTTGTTTACAGTCCAAACAGGTATTAAAGAGCTTTAAAAAATACACACAATATTATGACATTTCATTGAAAGTTGGCTTCTAAACTCTTAGGTTGTGCATAGATACCCAAAAAGAGAAATAGAAATGTTCTAAGTATGAGAAAATACAATTGTCCTATCAAAGTCATTGTTTTAAACAAAACTATTTTACTTTCTATTCCTTGTTGAATAAGAAATGTCCTCCTAGTAGTTGTCAATAAAATACTTCATTATTCATGCTTAGTTATCATTTTAATTATCATTGTGCCGATTGTTACATTCTTCTCAAATTTATAATAATACATATTTTCTTATACTGCTTTATATCATTTTATAACAAATTTAATATTTGTTCCAAAACGATTCCTCCTTTCTTTAGTTCTGGGCGATTAAACTTATATCTCTTTAGATTTTCAGGTTCTAGTGATGTTACTGGTTTCTTATATTTGTAGGAACTCATGGTGAAAGATTCATTTTGTAGGTTAAATAGAGAAAGAGTGCAAGAAATGTGTTTATTTTTTTGGCTTTTGAAAATCAGTTCCAGTTCCCTTGATTTTGATCTGTCCCTCTCATTACAGTCTCTGGAGAAAGTTTTTATGGTTTGAATCCTATAAAAAGTTGTCAGATGAAACCTGGGAACACCCAAGGAATAACACAATACCACAGAGCTAATATGATTGATGATATCATAGCTCATTTTTAACAGATGTCAAAAGAAGGAAAATCAAGCTGCCACTCCACATAGTGAGCCCTTGTTCACAGAATACATTTAGAAGTAAATCATAATTAATGGTTAAGTATTCAGTAGGTTAAGTGATGAGTATTTGTGTTCCTTTGGACTTTCAAAAAAAGACATATCCTAAAAATCATAATTTCTAGAAAAGATACTTCTATATTCCTTTATTTCCTTGTGCTGTATTTGACAACGACGTTTAGTTTGGCATTGGTGAATGGATCCTAGTTAGGAAAAGTTTGTGTTTAGAAATAGAACCACGTTTGTGGAACTCTAAAAATCTCTTATGCATCCAGTCATAAAACTAGCTTTTCAATAACTGCCAAATGAAGTCTCACTATCCAACTGGAGACAGAGTGTAGGTGGTACTTTTTAACAATGTATGCATGTAAAAATAATTTGGGGGAAAGTAAAAGAAAACAACTATATCTACACTTAGTTAAAGAAGGGCTGTGGTTGCTTTGCTGAATCCAACCTTCCATTGAACCAGATTATTTTCTGTTGAGTTGAGGGCTCCGTGTGCTGACCATCTCCAGTGAAAGGATAAAGTGGTTGGCTAACTTATCTACCAGATCTGCTCATCCTGAAATCTGTCTCCTGAGCAAGCCCTCACACCACTTTTGGAGCTCTGGACAAGGGTAGTAGATAGCATGATTCCTATTCTAACATGATGCTAGGGAAGCAAGAAGTCCCACATAAGGGAGAGGGCAGTGGTTCTGAGGAAGGTCTTACTTTTGAAGCATCCTCTCCTGCCAAGCTTGATGTTATTGATGAACTGTCAGGTCTGTCCTGGTGGGGTATGATAGCAGGAATGTAGACCTCCTATTTCAATGTAAAATTAAAAACAGAGAAATCTTGTTTCTATTAAACACACACACACACTTCCTGAAAGAACTTTATTTGGAGTTTCTTTGAAATGCTGGTAAAATATATAGTCTTCATTGCTAGCTACTGTGAATTTAGCTGAACAAAGGGGAACAAAAGTTCTGCAGACACCATGTTCTCATTTTACGTTGAAAATAGCATGCTGGAATTTAATTCTGAAAAAATCCTTGGGTGTTGTTAAAAAGTGCTAACTCGAATGCATTTATATTTTTAACTTGGTGATTTCAACGGTCTGTAGCAGGGGTCAGCAACGTTTTCTATGAAGGACCAGTAGATAGTTTAGATTTTGCAGGCCATAGGTCTCTGTTGCAACTACTCCACTTGGCCTGAGAAGCAGGAAAACAGCCATGGGCCATACATAGCACACGAACATGACTGGTTTCCAATATAAATGCATTTACTAAAACAGGCGGTGCACCAGATTTGGCCCCTGGGCCATAATCTGTCAACCCCTGGTCTTTAGCAACCATCATTTCCTGCGTTGACTGAAATTCCTCTCCTCACAGAGAGCCCTTAGCAATTATTCTCAACTTATTCATAATTTTAGCTTTTTATCTGAAATATAGACATAAAATATTGCCCCCCCCATTTGTTATGAAGAATATGGTCCATCTACCAGACTGAAGAGACCGAAAACCTGTCATCTTCTCTGGGTCTTAATGAGGACAGCGAGGGCCTGTAGGAATCGGGAATGAGTTCATCTGTCAACTTACAGCTAAAGAATTTGAAGCAAGAACATGGAGTTTTGGTTCCACACGACGCTCTCTTTAAAAGGACACTGCTGAGAGACCCAATGTTCGGTACTACTGGGGACAGTCTTGAAAATAATGGCCTACTTTTCCTGAGCAAAGTCAACTCTGAAGGAGGATGATGTCTACAAATGAGGTCTCATAAAAGAATATAATTAAACACTGATGCTCTTCAGAATGAGAGAGCTTTCAGATAATGACTACAGTGGCATGCATTGTACCAATGAGAACAAGATGTCACAATTATAGATTTGCAGGTTGATTTAATCTGACAGGATTCTTAGCAACAGTGAACTTGGTCTGTCCGTGCATAACAACACAGTCTATGTGTTCTACAAATGAAGCTCTATTTATCTTTTATAAACTTACATGTGTCAATTAGCAAACTTCTTAATCTAGCTGGACATTCTTACCAGTGGAGGTCCATCGAAAGTCTCCATTTGCAGCAGCCCTGCGTCTGTAAGCCATCCTCTTTATTTAATTAACATCTTTTCAAAGTTTTTCTCTTATAATTTGTTTTTTGAATGATGTTCTCTCCCTGCAAAATTTTAATTATCCCATCTTCTCAAGGATCCCTAACAGATAAATTAGCAGCTACGTGGTTTGGGTTGTCCCTCAAGTTAATTGTGGAGAGACAAGAATGGGCTATATGGGGATCTGGCAAACAACAGCCCTTGAGCCAAATCCATCCCATATTTTTGGATGGCCTGCAAGCTAAAAACAATTTTTTATGTTTTTAAATGGCTGGGAAAAAATTAAAAGGATAATATTTTTGACGCATAGAAATCATATGAAATTCAAATTTTAGTGTCCACAAATAAAGTTATATTGGAACAGAGCCATGCTCTCTTTTTTTATATATATATATATATTTTACAAAAAAGCTTATTGCTGGTTTCATGCCACAACCCAGAGATGAGTGGTTGCGGTGGAGACCACATCGCCAGCAAAACCTAAAATACTTAGTCTCCAGTCCTTCACAGAAAAAGTGTGCCTGCCCCTGGCCCACATGAACTTTCAAATTTGCTTTCCAATTTTTATTTTATTTTAATGTTACGGTTACCTCCTTCCCTTTCCAGTTCCCACTTTTGCCTTGGCTTTGGGATGTGGAAGGTATTCTAAGATCGTGGTGGGAGTCAACATTAGAGGCCCAATTTTGTACGTGATGATACATCCTTCATATTCTTTCATCTCTGCCATGTAAATAAGAGTTCAACCTAAATACTCATTTGTCAAGATGCCTAACATTTATATCGTGCTCTCAGGTTTATGGAGCATTGTCGCATGCCTTGTCTTGCTTGACCCTACACAAAGGTGTATTCCCTCTGAAGTGGAGCAGCCTGAGGTCTGCCGGTAACTGATTTTCCAAAAATCACGCAGCTACTAAGTGATGGAAACCAGCTCTAAACCTGACTCTGAATCTTATGTTATTTCCAAGTTACTACCCTGCCTCAGAAAGTAAGAAATTCAAAGGAGAAATCTGTGATCTGACAGTTATTCTTGTCAGAAAATCATGCACAAAGCTCAAATGGAATGGACCTGGGAGACCTTCAGGTCCCTTCGCTGTCACGCAGAGGTGAAGGCTGTAAGGCTGTAGGTCAGGTTCCCTTTCTCTGTGTAGAGCAGAAGAGAGCAATGATGTTGTGCGCTTCCCTAGCCAGGGTGACCCATGCATCAAAAAAGAATTAAGAAGCAACACTCAGAACTATTAAGATTTAGAAAGGAAAATAACCAGTCTTTCTGATTCCACCCTTGGCTTCCTAAGACCATGTGATGGATTGAAGGTTTGTGAGTTTCCCCTCCCCCAATTCATATATTGAAATCTTAACCCCCAGTGTGATGGTGTTAGGGGATGGGGCCTTTGAGAAGTGATTGGGTCAGGGGGTGGAGCCCTCATGAATGGGATTACTGCCTTTATAGGAGGAAACTCAAAGAGCCCTCTGCCTTCTTCAGCCATGTGAAGACACAGGGAGAAGACACCGTCTATGAACCAAGAAGTGGCTTCTCATTAAACATCGAATCTGCTGACTCCTTGATCTTGGATTTTCCAGCCTCCAGAATCATGAGAAATAAATTTCTGTTGTTTATAAGCTCTCCAACCAATGGTATTCTGGATAGCTGCCCAAATGGATGAGGACAGACTACTCCCAAGTAGGAGCCAGACTCATCTTTTGGAAATCCAAATCATATCACTGGAATAAATTCAAATTCCCACAAGGCTATGCTTTGTTTTGCCACCCTCCACCCGCCCCCCGCAACAACTCTCTCCTCTCTCCTCTTACGACTTCTTATTCAATCCACTCTTGCCACAGTGATCTTCCTGCATTGGTGACAACTGTTCATCGCCATCCTTGCTATTCCACGGGCCTGGGGCATTTTCTGAGATCTTGGGGTTCCCTTCGTCCCATCAAGGAGCTCTAGTCCAATGGCAGCTTGTCTTCAGAGACACCGTCTTTGATCCCTTCACCCATTTCTCTCTATCTTGGTACCCTGATTTATATCTTCTTAGCATCATCCCACTCTAAAATTACCCTATTTATTTATTTGTGCAGCTCTTCAAGATTTATATTCCTCTAAGAGCACGTCAGCTCCTTTGGTGCCTTTAGCCAACTTTTTCACTAACGCCTACATGGCGCATGGCACACACTCCGTAAGTGAATGCTGAGTGGCAGATGAGTGAACGTGTGTGGTCTTTGAAATACAATTTCCCCCCTCTATTTTTTTTTTAAATATACCCTTGTTGGTGATAAGGCAGGGCATATTATTTCAACCAAAAGACACAATATGACAGATCTGTCAATAGTAGGGTAAGAAATATACGAAGCCACATAAGAAGGGAAATCATGGGTTCGATTGGGAAAGAAAAAAAACCAATTTCTAAATTCTGTAGGGATGAACACTGTTTATAGCAACCATAAGCATTTTCACCTGTGAACATTTCTTTCCACGATATCCATTTGAAGCCTCAGTTTTTCAGTGTGTGGCCTCTTGTGATTTCAAGACACCTGGGTGTTTAGAGGTGTCTTATGTTTCTAAATGGTCATTTTTTGAAGACAGAGCAGGCTGCTATCTGAGCAGAAAGCTGAGAAGCCCCATTTAACCAGCTACTACTGTGGTTCAACTCCTTTGAGGCAAATACATTTTGTATGGCCCCATATATTAACAATGGCCAGCTTTGAGAATATTGACTCTTCCAGGTCATCGATGGCAAGTGGGAGTAGCTGAAATTCTATTTTGTGTGCATGTGTGTGGGTGGATGGATTAAAAGTTGTATTTAAACACTCTTGAAATGAGTATTGTTAAAAAAAATTGAAGAGCTGAAACTGGACGTTACCTTAGAAGCACCAGATCTGAATCGAGCAAATTCATTTCTGGAAATACCTTTTATTTGAGGAAAATACAACTTCTCTGTTTCCACGACAGTCAAGAGGGGTGGTGTTTCGGTAATGCATGGCTTAGTTCTACGGTATACACGAAGAAGGAGTTGAATTCTACTTGAGACGTCGTGATTTAATGAAGCACGGAAAAGCACATCTATTTCAAGGGGACAAATTGTGCTCTCAGCACATTTCATCAGGAAGCTTAGAAGGGATTTTTTTTCTTTTTTTAAATAATCCAAATCAACTATACCACAGTGGGATCAGGTTAGAGAAGAGAGATGTGCGGTTGAAATAGTCAACGTGCAGTTGATTGCTGAGAAAAGCTTCAGTTTGGCCAATTTTATAAATTTTTCTGTCATGATCACTTTGAGGCAGAACTGTGAATTTTGTCTTGGATATTTTTCTGCATGCCCTTCCTAAGCCTCTGCTTTTCCTATTGGTAACCCTTATTCTCACTCCCTCCAGACCCGAGACATATTTATTCTTCACCTGCCGATCTTTGATGATGCCTCAGTGGTCCCTGTAGCCTCTAATGACTTTTTTTTTATCTTCCATCAAGATTTCTCATCCCATAGTACCTGGAATTTTGAAATGTATTTTCCCCTCTACACTGAAATCGGCTACTTATTTTTATCGGAAATCATTTATTAACTGCAATGTATATAACAATGTACTGAGAATGGTGTCTGGTATAGAGAATAATCAGACATGTGCCCCTCCTTCATATTACTTAAGATCTTTCCTAGTCGTCCTGGAGGAGATAATATGGTTCACATTGATAACTAAATGGTTTATAACAGCAGAATATTTGCTTCTTAAAAGATACATAAGGACATAGAGCTCTAAAAGAAAGCAATGGTCCTTTAATAGGATTTCTGCTTTTTTTACATGTAGGTAGATAAGATATTCCGGGGAAAGAGATCATTTTCACAGTTCTAAATGCACTGTAGAGGCAAATTCTTATCCTGTGTCTGATTGTGCCACTAAAATTACTGAATTAAAGTTACTGTAACTAGAGGTGGTAACTGGATAATGGCCTTCTGCTGACAACGGAATGCGTGGACCAAGGTATTTATGCAAAAAATAGAAGGCCTTTTTAAGTAGCAAGAATCCAATTTCATTGTCATTATTACCATTGCGCCAAATGACTTGTAAAATAAAATAAATGAGATCTACAGCACCTAGCGAGCAAAGACAACCCCCAATTCATCATTCCCCTGCAAAATGGCACTCTGAGAGTCTCAAAATGAGGGTGAGACAGAGGATTAGTTCTGACCTTCCACTGATCAGAACAAAGTGTTATTCTTGATCTCACTTCACTGGTTTCTGACTAGCATAGCATTTTTTGTATTGTCTTATTTTTCGTCTCTTCATAAATCAAAGTAAGAATCTAAAGAGCTGCAGGACCTGCCTCCTTGCTACAGTTTTATATAGAAAGCTCCTTTTGCTGCCTTTGGAGTGATGTGCGCTTGAACGCATAGGCAAATACTAAGCTCGAGGTGGAAACTGCTAATTCCATAAAATGTCTAGGGAGCCACCTCACAATGGATCGTGGGCAGAGTTGGAGAAGTGTGTCATGCACTCGTCACTGCCTCCTTTCAAATTCCACAAATTCACTTTTTGCGACCTGCACACTGTCAGAAAAGTAGCAAGCGGCCGTAAGTCAGGAGAGAGCTGTGGAGGGCAGGTTTTTTAAACATAGAGAGAATAGTGAGAAACTCCAGTGGTAAGTCTTGACTGGGTCCCTGTGTCAGCTTCGGCAAGATGTTTGAAAATCTTCTGTCCCCTCGCTCATGCTGCGAGCCTGAGAACAGCACTTCGAGGAAGCGTATTATCTGACACATAGAGGACATGATTTTCTTCAGAACAGCTCCACATGCTGCAGGTGTTCCTTAAAGTCACTTGAATATCTAAATCAGGTAAAACTTCGAAGTTCCTGAGGTTTTTTATGATCAGAAGTATCCATCTTGACATAAAGTGACAGCAGATCTTGTTTAGGGAGATTTACTCAGCGTGGCAGAGCAATCACATGACTGACACCGGCAAGGATGAACTCATCTTGCTGATAGCCTCCGAATCTGGGCTGCATCGCACCCACGTTCAGTGTGACTTAGATTAAAGGGTACCGCTTCCGGAGTTGGACGAATCTGCTTACTTGGGGGATGGGGGCGGGGTTACCTAGAATCACTGATCCTCAGATTTCCCATGCAGAGTGCTAAAAATATTTCCATATTTAGTGGTTTTATTCTTGTTTGGGGGGTTGCTTGGTACATGCCGGGAAATTTGCTAAGTGCTTTACGTGCGTAATGTCAATTAACGCTCAGGAGAATAGTTAAGTATTAGCCACCGTTTATATTTAAGGAAACTGTCGCTCAAAAAGGTTCATTTCTGGGGCGCCTGGGTGGCTCAGTGGGAGAAGCGTCTGCCTTCAGCTTAGGTCATGATCTCGGGGTCCTGGGATCGAGTCCCGCATCGGGATCCTTGCTGGGGCGGTGGGGGGAGTCTGCTTCTCCCTCTGCCCCTCAACCCTTACTTGTTTCCTCTCTCTTTCAAATAAATAAATACAATCTTGGGGGGCGAAAAAAGAGAGAGAGAGAGAGAAGGGTTAATTATTGTGTGCAATTTAACAGCTGGTAAGAAGCAGAGTCAAACTTTGCACACGGTAGCAGCGCCAACCTCCGGGGAGGGAGACGATGCTCACAGCGCGGCGCTCTGCTCCTGCCCCCGGGAGGACCACCTCCTAAAGCAACACGGACCTCCTTGCCAGCCAAATGACTTCATTCCTTTCGCCACCCTTCTTGGTGCTCTGAGGCTTTTACGGGAGCGGAAACCTACCTCCCCACCAAGGCTTGCCTGGGTTCCTGGCTGAGGCTAAGAACAAGCCTCGTGTCTCAATCTCTTCGGACCTACAAACCTGCTCTTTCACCAGATTTGTAACTGGACCCCACTGCGCCTAGAATTCTTGTCTGTCTAAATTTCACGAGGCCGGGAGCCCTCTATTTCCATTTGATGAAGCTCGGGATCCTAGACTTTACATCTTTTTTATGCCAGAATGTATTTTATCTCCCCATACCTTCCTGCCTTAACTATTTTTTTTTTTCTGTGATGACTCTCTTATCTGGTTGCAAATATAACACCTGTTTGCTTTCCCCTGACTTTCTAATCTTTATATGATATATATGTATATTTGTGCATACATGTATGTATGTACGTATGCTCATACGTGTAACCATGCCACTTGCTTAGAAAACTCTTATTCCCATCCTCACCTCCATAGCTCCCAACAGACTTGTCAGTCTGCCAGGATCAGCTAATGCCCAGTCCTAAAGCATGTGCTACCCTGAGAAATACCCAAAGGCTCATAAATGCATTATTTTCTTCTCAATCAACAAGTTATGGTGGTTGCCAACACAATATGTACATAATAACATTTATGAAAGACTGTGGAAAGGTAAAAAAAAATTAAAAATCAAAAATACTTTATTCTCCTTTTTTGAATAATAAACATCTTGAATCCATACAAAGATCTTTTTTTTTTACTTACTAGTTAGATTTTATTCAAAAGACATTCTGCCACAACAAAAAAAAAATAAAAACTACCATCATCAAAATTAAACATAAAGGCGGACAAAAAAAAAAAAAGGCTTTCCTCTCGTGAAGATCAGCTTGTTCCTTAAAACAGTATACCTAAGTGTTTTTCAAACCCGCAGATCTCAGGGTCAGTTCACTTTTTCTTTCTTGGTACTAATATTTCACTTAAAATAGGTAAGCCAATGATCCAATGTTTTCATTAATTTTATGTAGTAACTCAAGAATAAAGGGCGCCTGGGTGGCTCAGTCGTTAAGCGTCTGCCTTCGGCTCAGGTCATGATCCCAGGGTCCTGGGATCGAGTCCCACATCGGGCTCCCTGTTCGGTGGGAAGCCTGCTTCTCCCTCTCCCACTTCTCTGCTTGTGTTCCCTCTCTCGCTGTGTCTCTCTCTGTCAAATAAATAAATAAAATCTTTAAAAAAAAAAAAAAAAAGAATAAAGTATTGCATTTTTGATAAAAAGCAGGGAGATTTTGCATGGTGTGTGGGTCCCCCTAATATACACATGCACTTAATCAACTGATTAAAAATTCTACCAGCACCATTTATACATAGCCTGTTGTGTTCAGAATCTCTTCCTCCCGACTGTGTTGGGGTGCTGGGGCCGTGGGCTGCAGCCTAAGCCTATGGAAACTACAGGGTCACCCCCGTCTACAACATCTGAGATGAGACAGACAGTGGCCACTGTGTTTGTGATCACAATTAACGAAATAAGGAAAAATCCTTTTCCTTATTTTTTTCATGATAATCTGAAACCAGTTATTAATCCAAAGGAGTATAAATCAAGAAAAGGAACCATCATGCAATCAAATCGGGCACCCAGGAGGCCCAAAATAAGAAGGTTTGAAACCAACTGAAAAATAAAAAAGACAAGTCTGGAATTCCATCTGCGAGAGATCAGATCTGTGTGACTAGTTTTGGTGAAGTTTCGGTGGCTTTCGGGATACTTATGTTGGAGTTAATTAAAGAGGCAGACAGGAAATGAACCTATGCCCCAGGACTAGGCTGTGTTGGAAATAGACACGCAAATGCAATCTCGTCCTACCTTGAAGGACAGAAAGAGCAAAAGCCCTCCTTTGTATAGTAAATGTTCCTATTTGGTCAGAGGTTGTTTTGTTTTGTTTTTTGTTTTGTTTTGTTTTGTTGTTTTGTTTTGTTTTGTTTGCCTCCCGAGCCAGAACATGGCCTTTGGATGCTTCTCAACATGGCGCCTCAGGCATTCCCGGCCCATCACTGGTGAAAGTGATTTGCCACTGCTGCTTAAGTAGCTGTTACCTTCCTAGAGGTGCGTGCAATGCTGGTAAATCACTGCAACACATGCAGCACATGGTAAATTTTGGAAAGTAATGTAACAATAAAACATGGTTCGAGAACAATGATTTCTGACCAGGGTGACAGCACAAGGCTTCCTGGATGGAGCGGCCTTTGAGTCAAGTAAGCCTTTTTACAGCATAAAAGTAGAGAAGATAAGGAGGGATGTAAGTAGTGTTTTCCATTGTGAAGATGAAAATATATTATTTGAGCTTGGATTTTATAAGACTGTTACATGGGCCATCATGTTTTAAATCAAAGGGGAGGAAACCTTCCAATAAAAGGGTAAGATAATTAAAATATTCATGTGTCCCTAAGACTGATTTATAGTCTCCAAATATAGAACTAAAGGATGAGCTCCAGAATTTGGTAATTCTCTATTTCTAAATGTAGGCACTATTATTTATGAGAATACTAATTCTTTTTTTATGGTGGTTACATAAACAACTGTTTCTTTGAGTTAAAAAAAAAAGCTATTAAAGTATTGGTCTCGTAAAAACAAAATAAATCACATAAGTAATTAAATTTATAATAAAGGCTTTATTTGTGGGGCATTTGCATGTGATTTATACCTAAATCATCAAACATTCATTTCACATGAGCATGAAGGTACCAGTCACTTCATGTAAATATATTTGTGTTTGAAGTTAAGGAAAAGAGCAAGGGAAGCCTATATTCTGAGCTTAGATATAAGTAAATGTACATATTTGTCCTTTCAAGCATAGAGTGATTTGTTCTTCGAATAAAGCTTCATATAAATGGACAAAATCCTCTAATGATCAACAAAGAACAAATTCCAGCACTCTGGTACTTTCTCTTGCTTCTAGGAAAACCCAGTTAAGAAAACTTACTAGAAACAGACTCAGGCCCAATCCTAATACCCTGCTTAAGGTTGTTTTCTTTATTTTTTTTAAAAGAGTTTTTAAATCTATTTTTATTTTAGAGAGAGAGAGAGAAAGTGAGTGGGGGAAGGGGCAGAGGGAGAGACTAAGTCTAATCCACTGTACCTCTGCTGAGCGCAGAGCCTGACATGGGGTTCGATCACATGGCCCCTGAGATCAAGACCGGAACTGAAACCAAGAGTCGGGTGCTTAACCGACTGAGCCACCCAGGCGCCTCTTCTTTATTTTGTTTTGTTTTTTTGTTTTGTTTTGTTTTAAATTTCAATCCAGTAATTTATTTCTATTTTTAATTATTAAAATAATTAGTGTACAAGAAAAAAATGCTATAGAATTCAAGTGGCTCCCTATCTGGGTGATAGACATTGCGGGGGGTTTGTGCTATGGTGAGCGCTGTGAGTTGTCTTTATTCTGTTTTATGTGTTTGTTTGTTTTGCCCATGAGGAAACCATTCCATTTGGTAAAGACTAGAATCATTGCATGCAGAAGAGAGGCTTTTCTGAACTCTATTGAACTTGTGGTTTACACTGTAACGTGTCATTGTATTCAGTTCCTAGGGCTGCCATCACAAATTACAACAAAAGTGCCTGGCCTAAAGCAACAGAAATTTATTCTCTCACAGTTTGGACACCAGAAATTCAGAATCAAGTTGCTGGCAGGGTTGGTTGCTTCTGGAGGCTGTGAGGGAGAATCTGCTCTATGACTCCTCCACATTTGGGGAGCTCCAGGGGCCCCTTGGCTCATGGCCGTATCACTCCGATCTCTGCCTCCTTCATATGGCCTTTTCCTCTGTGTCCTATAGGTCCCTCTCTCTACTCTTACAAAGACACCTGACATTGGATATAGGGCCCACCCTAATCCACAATGATCTCATCTCCATAACCTTAACTTAATCACATCTGTAAAGACCCTTTTCCAAAATGAGGTCCCATGTCTGAATAAGGATATTCACAGATTCTGGGTGGACACATCTTTTGGGGGGCCACCTTTCAACCAACAACAGTCATGTTCTGTTATTTTTCCTGTTATCCACATTGTAGGGTAGCTGATTCTGCTCCTTTTTCATAATGACATTAAATTAAATACAAAATAATATGTGACTCCGAACAGTGAGATTTTGCTCTCTTCTGATTTTATTTGGCTTTGTTAGTTGATGTAAATTTCATGCATCTTTTACCTGATTATAAGACATTGCTCTAAATCAACAGAGAGCTTAATTTTATCTCATTCTTAAAATTCCTCAAACATGATTCTAGCTGAAAGAAAATAAGAAATAGCTATTTGTTTACTTTCAATTAATGATTTAGTTATATGTTCTCCCAGAACGTAAGAATCCATCTATTGAATTGTTAATGTGCTATAAAAATATTTTCATGATAGACATTATGTGGGATAGTTAAAATAAAATGTATGGGCTTTAGCCAGAGATGGATCTGGCCATCATTCCTAGCTCATAGCTCAGTGCTTTCAACCTATTTGATTTAGGCACATCATCCAATCTTCCTTAGTCCTTGTTTTCTCATCTGTCAAATGGAGACACAAATACCTCCTATGCCTGTTTATGATGAGGATTAGACATAGTATAGGTAAGCCACCTAGTGCAAAGCCTGGCACATAATATTTATTTTATAAATGATACCTGGTACTTATTACAGCCTTTGTCTATAAAACAAATATAAAAGGGTTTGTTGTTGTTGTTGTTGTTTTTTTAGAGAGAGAGAGTGCATGTGTGCATGTGCATGAGAGAGAGGAAGAGAGAGAGAGAATCTTAAGCAGGCTCCACGCCCAGTTAGGAGCCCAATGCAGGGCTCCTTCTCAGGTCCCTGAGATCATGACCTGAGTCAAAATCAAGAGTCAGGCATTTAACCGACTGAGCTACCCAGTCGCCCCTGAAAGGGAATTTTGATTGTTAACTCATTCATTTCATTCATTTAAATGCTGAACTGAATAGTCTCTGGTATACCATAGGTTCAGGTGATGTGGTGGAACACGAAAGACCAAGTCCTCACATTATGTCCTCACAGTTTCTTCAGTGGATCTGCTCCATCCTCTCATTCCTATCTATTTGCCATGCTGATGTCCTCACTCTTCCCTGAAAATATGATTCTCTTTCCTGCCTACAGGCTTGCTCACACCGTTTGACTACTTGGAAAAGTTCTACTTTCTTCTTTGCTTGTGATCCATAACTGCCCTCTGTTATGGCCCAAGAGAAGTCACTTGTTTTCTCTGAAGGCTTCTCCTACATTATGCTCAAACATATGTTCTGCATTGAAATTTAAAAATTCTTAGACTCTGTGCTCATTTTGGTGTTTGATATATATTGCTTTTTCATTGTTAGAAGATTTGCAAATCATAAAAATGTAAGTTTCATGAGGACAAAGATTCTAATTAAGTTTTTTCGTGTTTCTGGGTTGGATTTTGAGGTTAATTAAACTGTTCTTGCAGGTTCAAGTCTTACTTCAGATTTGTGTTTTCCTTTAAATAAAATTAAATTCTACTCCAAGCTCCCATTGTCTGTCTAGATTGGTGGAAAATTCAACTCTGATAATTCTTGGGTTATTTAATCATCCAGAGATCTTAAATGGAGACAAGCTTATCCTCCAGTCCTTGGTCTGCCCTAGTTACTCTGGGAAGACCATTATCCATGCCTGCATAGTCCTTGCAATCTAGAGGCACCATGTAATCTAGAAGTTTCCAAGACTGGGAATTCCAATGCCTAGAATTCAGTTTAGCTATTTTCCTGGAATCCAGCCACCACTTTGAGTTCTGAGAGACTGGTTCCTGAATCCTAAAACCTCTTGGATCTCAGAAACCACAACCCTTTCCTTTAGCTTGGAGAAATCTTTGTCTACACCCAGCTTTTCTCCTTTCAAAGGCATCTTCCCCTCCCTTACCTACATATCCAGTCAAAATCTTTTCATTGAGCTTAGACTTACAAATGTAGGAAAAGAAGCTCTCTTTGAGAATCTTCTGCTTTCAACCCTACGTTCCTACCTTAGATGGGTCCTACTACTTAATTCAACTAGAAGTAGACAAAAAAAAAAAAAAGAGAGAGAGATACAACACACTTCAATGTTTTATTAAAATTTTCTTTCTAATTATAGGCACCTAAGAGTATAGATCATCTGGATATGTCTCAAAGACTTGTGGAACACACTTATCAATGATCAGAGTATGTGACAGCCTTAAGAACCAACTAGAAAATAAATTATTTCTAAGGAAAGGAAATCCCAACACAAAAGTTGGATGTGAGCACTATGTCTCCAATAGTATGGGAGGAGAGGAGTGGAAATTAATTACACTTACATTTGTCTCTCAGATTTGTCCTCTAGCTCAGCCCTCACAATCTAGGAACTGGCATGAGAAGGGATGGAAGTGAAAACTGAGGAAGGATTACTTTAAATATCCCAGAAGATATCAGGGTCCTTTTAACATAGTTGAATGAAGACATGAGTTTAGAATGCTGAGGGCTCTGAGCAACAGAGCGTGCCTCTGGTCCTTTGAGATTTTGGCACAATATGAAAACGTGGCCTTGACATAGGAGCATCTTGACGAAGCACACCATGATAACAGGCATGGCAGACACCTTGATACACACAATGGGAACCTAGCAATCCCTAAGCATTGGTTAAGCTCTCAGGGCCCTGTTGCAATGGAGTAGATGCCAGTAGCAGATGGACAACTATGGTAACTCAAGTAATGATGAGCCCCTGTGTATCCTCATGGAACACTATCCATTATCAGAACTGTGGCAAATCACATTTGATTAGCCTGCAAGACATTAAAAGGTGTGAGAAGCAGACATATTTAACTGGATCAGGAAGGAGGAAGATGATACTTTCTAGGTCGTTTGGAGGACTAATTTGTTGAAAAGTGTGTGGATTAATTCTCTGGATGCTAGAAATTGTATATGTGAGGATGGCATGGGTGATCCTTTAAAGGGGTTAGAATTCCAGATATATTTGCTGTCAGGGCTACAGCCAGAGAAATATTCTATTAATCATCTTTGCCCCAGAGTCCCTGGAGTCAATGCCATGAGAACATTGGCTACATTTATATCTCTCCTTCTAATGATGCTTATGCAATGGTCAATAAACACTTGATTTGATGAACTGTACTAATTACCTTGACTAACTGTGAAAGAAGTTAGCTTCTAAATACTGAGTTAACACTGCTGTTTCCTAACACAGGAAACTAGAGTTTCCTGGGAGTATGTCAAGATGTAAAAACAGTTACTTAAGACCAGGAATTAAAACATGACTGACAGGGGTGCTTTTATAGTATCTTTAGCAGCAAGGTATAAATTTGAGCCCTCTGGTGCTTCCTAAATATCTGGTGTTTCCTGAAATGTACACTATCAAATTCAATTTTGTCAGGTGAGATACAGGAAGATGGTTTACCACTTTTATTTTGTTTACAGTAGGTTCCACACCCAGCATGGAGCCCAGTGTGGGACTTGAACTCACGACCCTGAGATCAAGACCTGAGCTCAGATCAAGAGTTGGACGTTAACCAGCTGAGCCACCCACGCACCCCAATGATCACCCACATTTAAATAATTTGACAACCTCTGTGTATTATAACCTCATTCTAATTATCTATCACACATATTACACACAATAGATTTTAAAAGTTCTTTAATAAGTGCTTTTAAATGGCTTTTACTTAGCGTACCTCAAATTAATTGTCCATGGTACCCATTTTTCAAAAGGTGTCTATTGGCGCTCCTGAGCAAATATTGCTTTATAGAATTATATTTTGCAAAATAGCTGTATTTCTAACTTGACCTGTGTTATTGGAAATTTTGATCATTAACTCCCCATTAAAGATATTCCAGAGGCAATATAGATATTACACAATGATTTAGGCACACATGAAATAAATATATTATACAGATCTGATACATAAAATACAACATAACATCATAGACGGTCCCTGACTTATGATAGTACCACTTGTGATTTTTTGACTTTATGATGGTATAAAAGGGATATCCATTCAGTAGCATGTACTTCAAATTTTGCATTTGGATCTTTTCCAGGGCTAGTGATATGTGCTGTGATCCTCTCCTGTGATATGAGACAGCAAGCAACAGCTCCCAGCCTCACAATTTACCAGGGTCAACAACCGATACACTTAGAACCATTCTGTACCCATACAATCATTCCGTTTTTGACTTTTAGTACAGTATTTAACAATTACTTGAAATATTTAACACTTTTATTATCAAATAGGCTTTGTGTTAGATGATTCTGCCCAACTGTAGGCTAATGTAAATGTTCCGACCATGTTTAAGATAAGCTAGGCTGAGCTATGATGTTCAGTAGATTAGGGGTATTAAAAGCATTTTTGACTGGGGCGCCTGGGTGGCTCAGTCATTAAGCATCTGCCTTCAGCTCAGGTCATGATCCCAGGGTACTGGGATCGAGCCCCACATCGGGCTCCCTGCTCCGCGGGGTAGCCTGCTTCTCCCTCTCCCACTCCCCCTGCTTGTGTTCCCTCTCTCGCTGTGTCTCTCTCTGTCAAATAAGTGAAATCTTTAAAAAAAAAAAAGCATTTTTGACTTAACCATACTTTCAACTTACAATGTGTTTATCGAGACATAACCCCATGGTAAGTTAAGGAAGATCTGTTTAGACTTACACACATTATATATTACATATTATATATGTATATATTGTATATATACAATGTACATTATATGTATATAAAAGATATAACACACAAGATTTGGACACAGGACATATGGGCCTATCAAAATAATTAACAATAAGACAGAGACTATTCTAAGAGCTAAAAAGGCAATAAAAATTATAGTAACTGCTCACAATGACTGGGAAACAGGTAGAGGTTCCCACGGCCTCTGGGTGTCAAGAAAAACTTGGACGGGGCTGTTTCTGAGCTGGGATATTTATGCGGCAGACACAGATCACCAACATTTAAGGAAGCAAGTGTGTTTCAAGTGGGAGAAGACTACAGAGTCAAGAGAAGGTACACATTAAACTGTCGCCTTCCAAGGTAAACATTCTTCCAGATCTTTCTATGTTAAGCTTTGTGTTCTGTGGCCTTTTTGGGTTTAAAAAAAAAAACAAAAAAGGTCTATAGCATTCATATATTTTAAAAGTGTGCAATGTTATCCCTCAGTGCCATTTTTATTTCTTCTATTGGTATTGGTAATGGGACTTGATGTTGCCCTCAAGCAAGTTGATGGAGATCAGAACAGTATTTGGTGTGACTAGATAAATCTTAATATCACCACGGAGGGAAAAAAATGTGACTATTACCATACTGTGCCTATTATGTCCCCCACCTCATTCACACATGCATTGCGTAGAACAAGACTCTTCAAACTCTTCCTTTTTAGAACTGTTAATTGCAGTGAATAAATGAATGAATGAATGAATGGATGGATGGATGGATGGATGAATACCCAGAGAGATGAGAGCAGGAGGTAAGAGCTAAGGAATTAAACTGGAGACCTTCTATTGGAAGAAATATCATTGATGTCTCTTATCGCAAAACCTTAAATGAGTAGTTCATTCTCCATTACATGTGTATGCATATGTAATAAAACAATATATATATATATATTTTTTTGTAAGCTCCACCCGCTGTGCATGGAGCACAATGTAGGGCTTGAACACACAACCCTGAGATCAAGACCTGAGCTGAGATCAAGAGTTGGATGCTTAACTGACTGAACCACCCAGGCATCCCCAATAATTCTTTTATATGCTTAATGAAGCAACACATTTATCTTCTTTCCAAAATCTTTCACTAAATTTGGTGGGCCAGGAGGAAAAAACAAATTCGTATCATGACTTCATATGACTCTCCCTCAGAATTTCAGGTTGGGCTTAAAACACAGTCCCCTGGCAAAAAGCAACTTTAATGGGACTGCCTCTGAATAAGGGTAGCAAGAAACAGCACATGATTCCTCTAAGCCTTTAAGATAACCATCAGTCCAAAGAGGAATGTTCTGGTACTAAGTGTCATTTTCTTAATTTCCCTCCTTGATTCTTATATGCCTTTGGTTGAGAAAGCAGCAGAATTTAGACAACAAAAGAATAGTTTTTATTAAAATCTGCTGTGTTCCTAACTGCTGAGTGCTCTTACTAGCTCTCCAGAGCAGAGGCATTTGTGAGTTAGTTCTCTGAGCGTGTATGACAGACCAACAATTGACCCAGTAAAAATCTGTTTGATCGTTGTTCAGATTCAACGGATGAAACCCAGAAAATACCAAAGTTAAATAATAAAAAGCAAAAACAGGACGACTAACTTCCTGTGATGATTAGGTCAGAGTGAGAGAGGACTGCTTTAACGTTTGATAAATGACATCAGAAATGCATCCAGAAACCCAAGATAGTAACAGTATGGCTGAGCCTTCAGTCATACGATTGCACCGTCATTCTATAAATCTCGAAGTTCAGCCATTATAAGCTCAGCTTTGTGAATTTGGTTATCTTGGCTTAATCAGTGATGCCAAGGCTTACTTGTGCTTAGAAAATTGTAGGATGAACTGAAAACAGATCTCTATTCATAAAGAGTACAAATAGGAGATAGAAACAGAAAGAGACATAACACTGTCAGGAGTTTAAAATATTTGGGGCCTCAAAGCGGCACTTTCGGAGATGACACTTTCTCCCTGCTTCAAGTGCAAGATAAACAAATTCTGGGAAAGAGTCAAGTTCTCTTTCGGTCATACTAAGAGTGGCTCTCCCCTGACCAACCTAACATAGTTCCCGATATCAGGAACTTATCAAACAATTGTTGGCTACACAAATTCACACACACACACAGAAAGGTACCAGTTTGAGTTGAATAAACATCTTGAAGTAAGGTGCAGCAAAATAAAAATCCAGTCATTGGCTTCACTAATTTGATAGATGGAGACAATTAAAATCGAATCAAGTCACTCAAGCTTGCAAGTTTAACTAGCGACCTGAAGTTTGTAGTTCAAAGCCCCTGGGGGCCTACAGAAGACTTCTTTTGGGAAGTTACTATTGCCTTACCCTGAGTTCTCGAGTACGACTCATCACTAGATCAGAAATAACCCCAAACACGGTACAGTGTCTTAGGCCATCAAAGGCAAACTTTCAGAACAAGCGTTAGCCCGCTGTCTACTGCTTCCCTGTAACCAACACGAGTTTTCCACACCAGTCCCCGCTACTGATATCATCATCCCCTGCACATGGGCCCGGTGATAAATACCCTCCAGGGGGAGTGCCTCCATAATGTCCCTACGAATGAGTACCATTGTCCAGCACAGAAATCATGGACTCATTGGAAATTAAATCAGGAAAAAGCCTACCCCCTTATTTCATGAAAGGGGAACCTAAGGTCTAAGCAAGTGAAATGACATGACTAAGGTCAACCCACGTCATAGCCAATCACTTTTCTGAAAAGTCCTGAGAAAGCTGAAGATGATTCTGACTGATCAGCAACACTGATCATTTTATTTTTAAATTAATATGCAAATGATAAGAAGGCAAGCAGATGGACAGACTGAAAAAAATAAAAACAGGATGGGGTATTTATGGGTTGAGCCACAAAACCTTTTTTGCGTGGTACAAGCCACATGCAAAGGCACATAATACTGGAGTACAGACACACGATATGTGCCTAGACATCAAAGACGGACTTCTGAGAGTTTTTCACAGCTAGCAGACATACACAAATAATCAGATACACTGAGCTAGGTAACTCACTTGCTAATGGAATATTTGCTCAAAGGATAGAAATACACAGAAAAACTCTGCAATTAACCTTTGAAAACAAAAAGAATTGTTGCCTAGAAGGTTTTCAGAGCTTAATTATTGATAGAAGCCTAAGGCTAAATCTAAATCATGACCTTAAATACCCTTTGTCTTTCTACAGCACACCTCATTTGGGATGTCAGACAATTCCAGCTCCTTATAGGGAAGAGGACAGAAGCAACTTCTTAAAGCTCAGTCAGTGGATTCAGAAAAAACTGTGTTTTGGCACGCCTGGGTGGCTCAGTCGGTTAAGCGTCTGCCTTCGGCTCGGGTCATGATCTCAGGGTCCTGGGATCGAGCCCCACATCGGGCTCCCTGCTCTGCAGGGAGTCTGCTTCTCCCTCTCCCTCTGCCTGCCTGTCTGCCTACTTGTGACCTCTCTCTCTATCAAAATAAATAAATAAAATCTTTAAAAAAAAACAAAAAACCAAAAAACTGTGTTTTTAGAATGTTACCTTCATTGCTCTGTAACATTAAGAAATAGATTTTTTCAGTTTTTAGACCAGTATATAAGGTATTTCCTTAATAAAAACAATAAAAAAATACTTCTTTATACTATAAAGTGAAAATTTTCCACATTAAAAAAGTTATCAGATCTAAGTAGATGGTAGCGCTGCATTAGGGCCAATATTCATCACAAAACAATTGCCTCTTGCTTCATGTGAATGTTTAATGTAACTCAAATCTTTTTGAGATTAATGCCATAATGTAAACGGTACATGGCATATAAGGGAATTTGTATATGAAACTGGAAACAGTATGGCAAAAATAAATAATAACCTAATTGGCAAACACATGCTGTTTTGCTGGACAGAATTAATTATGCATATCTTAATCTTTAAAATGTCATACCATTGCATATTTCAGGTGCGTGCTTGCCAAAAAGCAAAGGAACTAAAACAAGTTTATTGATAACATACTATGTGTTTGGGACATAATAGGTGTGCAGTAGATATTTTTGAATGAATGAAGGTCAGGCACTGGGCCAGGCCATTTAGATGTGTTTTGTCATTTAATTTTAATTTCACATAGAGTATTTTGGGATACTGTCAAGTTAATTAGCTCATATCATCCTATGATATAACTCCAAAATTTAAACTTGGGTCTACCTTCTTGTAAATGTCTTTACCTAAAAATATTTTTACCCTAAAAATTCCGTGAATATTAAATATGAATCTAAATGCTCATCTTAGTCCAGTATTTTCAAAACACAGTCTCCTCTTCTGTGCCCACAAGTGACAAAAATAGGGAAACCTGGTTGCTTGACTAAAATGTTAGAGTGAGCTCTTACCTGGTTGTGAGACGTGATGAATAATGTAATAGGCCATCTCCTTCAAAATCTCTCTCCACACCATGCAGTTCTTTGTTTTGCATGCTGTCTAAATTTCTATTAATAAAAGACTAATTTATGTTAATAATTTTCCTCTTTCAAAATGCAAATATCCTTGAGAAAATCAAATAGGTTGCCATTAATTCCTTAAAGTGAACTGAGTTAATCAAATTGCTTCCACCCAGCTGAGATGAGTCTTACTGAGAAAATAGGCATTTCATTTCAGTTTATGCCTTTAACGGGAAGGTGGAAAGGGGCTTTTCATGTCAGAGCAGACTTGGGTAGGCACCATGAAAGACTTTGTGATTCCAAAGAGCAGCATGAGGGCGGTGGGTACCTGCGTTTGGAAGAAGAGATAGCAATAATTTGGATAGGGGATCCAGAATGAGGTTGGAAAGATGTGGCTTACCTCCTTAGTTTATGAAGGTCCAGGTTCGGTGTCTCCTTAAAGAACACACAAACTACTCCCAAACACACTCTCATCTTGGACTGTGTAAGCCTGACCCATTTATTGAATCATGCCAAGCATGAGTAGGAAAGACACACGTGTATGTGGTCAAATATGTATCTTCAAAGCAGGACTAGAGACAAAGAAAGCACATGCTTGTTTTCAAGAGGTTTGTAATTTTATTTGTGTAGGCATGTAGTTCCTATAACACAAAAATCTAAGTATCCAGAACCCAACATATTAGACTCCTAGCTCTGCTGTAACAGAGTACAGCTTAAAACAACAGACTGGTTCTCTCAAAATTTTAGATCTAGAAGGCCCAAAGCAAGGTGTGAAGCAGGGACATGCTCCCCCTAAGACCTTTCCTCACCTCTTCCTGGCCTCTGGCTGGTCACCATTTCTTAGCACGCTTGGCTTGCAGCCCTCCAATCTCTGTTTCTGTACTCACGTGGCCTTCTCTCTAGACTTCTATTTCTTTCCGTAGCCTTTTCCTCTTCTTTAAAGGATGCCAGTCAGACTGAGTGAAGGTCCACTCTAATGACTTCACCTTAACTTGATGACATTTACAAAGACTATTTCTAGGTAAGGCCCCATTCACAGGTCCTGGGTGTTAGGACTTCACGGTATCTTTAGGGAGGACGTAATTCAACCCATAAAACCAATTCTCTGCTGAGTAATATGAAATGACCACCTCAGTCTATTCAGAGGTGTTGAGGAATCTAATGACCATTCATAGTTAAGCCTCCCCAAATTCACCCAGTAGTAATTCACCATTGGAGATGGTGCCCAGAATTATCTCAAAAATACCTCAAGATCTAACAAAATCAGTTTAAACTCAGAACTGTGATATCCCTAAAGAGGACTGAGATTATAACTAATTAGTCAAAAATAAAACTATTTACATGAAATTGTAATTAAGCAGCATTAATTTTCATCACGATAGCACTGACTGATGCAAAGAATAAAATGCCAACCCAGGGACAAAGAGCACTGTAGATAATATGATAATTTACTGAACATAATTTTATTTCTTTTTTTTAAGATTTGATTTATTTTATTTGACAGAGAGAGAAAGAGAGAGAGAGCACGTGCACAAGCAGGGGGAGGGGCAGAGGGACAAGCAGACTCCCCACTGAGCAGGGACCCTGATGTGGGACTCGATCCCAGGACCCCAGGATCATGACCTGAACTGAGTTGAAGGCAGATGCTTCACTGACTGAGCCACCCAGATGCCCCTGAATGTAATTTTATTTCTAACAATACCTAACACACTTCTTCAAACAATTATTTGGAATTCATGCAGAGCTTGGGGTCTGGCTCTTCAAATTCCACTGGTTAGGCAGATGACACAATATTCATGCCTTTTAGACAAAGGAGATATTCTAATCAGTGAGCCTAAGGTCTTCTCAGATTATATCTGTTCTAGTCACTTCAATGGCATATTCATTTTTGTCTAAATATTGTCTTGATTTTCTCATGCAGCTTCGCCCAAACTGATAGCAATCCCTTACCAAACAACTAGGTGTTTTTTTTGTTTTTGTTTTTGTTTTCAACTAGGTGTTTTTTTTTTTTTTTTTTTTAAGATTTTATTTATTTATTTGACAGAGAGAGACACAGCAAGAGAGGGAATACAAGCAGGGGGAGTGGGAGAGGGAGAAGCAGGCTTCCCGCTGAGCGGGGAGCCCGATGCGGGCCTCGATCCCAGGACCTGGAATTATGACCTGAGCCGAAGGCAGACGCTTAACGACTGAGCCACCCAGGCGCCCTCAACTAGGTGTTTTTTAAATTCACATCTTCCAAAGGACCATCCATGATCTTCTCTTTTCCAGTGTATATTGAACAAAATTTCAAAATGCATTTCAAAAACATTTACTGAGTATAAATCATGTGCAACTTCCTTTTGTGTTCTCATTCGCATAATGGTGTATGTTTTTAACATAACAAATCTAATGATAAGCCATTGTATTACTATGCATATAGGATGGATTGAAATTTAAATGTACAAGGTAGGTAGTGAGCTAGCTTTAAGAGGTGGGTATTTTATTCTAATTATTTTATAACAAGGTGTTATTGCTCGATACACTTTCAACTCTAGTAAAGTACTAGTATAAGTTTCTAAAACAAGTTACCTATGAAATATTAACAAATGGCCTTCTTGGCGTTATGCCAGAGAAAGACATCGCCGTAACAGTCTGGGTCTTCCTGATGTATCAGAATTCAAGAAGTCTGCATCTGCACCCCAGAGAAGCTTCTTCATCTGCCCATTTCCATTTTCCCCACTCCAAAACTTAGGGCAGAACTTGTACGTCTAAGCCTAATTTCATTGTATATTTGAGTTGTGGCTAGACTGTGATTTGTGGGACTTCTTGCCTCTAAGCGATTCTTAGCAAAACTGCTGCTCGGTGAAGTCTACACCCATGTGTGGGGAAAGGTGACCTTGGGCAGAGCCCACCTGAGCAGATTCCTTCTGCTCTTGAGAATGGGGCAGTGCTGGAGAGCTTAGCTTCCTGTGAAGGCAACCCCCTCCCAAAGTCATAATTCAACTTGATTCACAGAGGCTGTTCTCTGTGGATGCATCTATAGGCCCCATTATGGGTTTAATGGTTTCTCCGCTAACTCTGTGTGTTGGGGTCTTAATCTGGTATCCCAGAGTGTGGATTTATTTGGAAATCGGGTCATTATAGATGAGTTAGTTCAGTTAGGATGAGGCTGTCTTGGAGGAGTGGGCCCTTAATCCAATATGACTGTTGTTCTTCTAAGAAGGGGAAGATTGGGCACAGATATGATCACAGGGAAAACACCACGAGAACATGAAAGCAGCGAACAGGTCAAGGAACTTGGCAAACCAATGTCAGCCACCAGAAACTAGCAGAGAGTTCTGGAACATTCTCCCTTCCCACCCTCAGGAGAAACCACCCTGCCAGGACCTTGATCTTAGACTCTGAGGCTCTAGATCTGTGAGACAACACGTTTCTGTTGTGGAAGCCTCTCAGCTTGTGGTACTTTGTTGGAGCGGTCCTGCAAACGATATCAGCTCCAAGGAAGGGCAGCTCTGATGGCCGTCTGCTCACCACTTTACACACATACACACATGCACACAAACACACACACACATACACACAAAATTATGTACGTAATATATATATAGTATGTTATATAATCCATGACATATACACTTATGTGCAATGTGCATAAAAATATAGTTTAATGCATCCTTAAAAGTTGCTTAGCAAATGCTTAATTTTCCTTTGTGAATTAAGAAAATGAGGTTAAATTCATACATTCAGACTAGGGGAAAAATAAAACAAATAGACATCATGGAAATGCATCTAGAAAAAGTTCAAGGCAGCCCAAAACACCAACTCCAGCACCTTGCTGGATTTCCTGTTGCCTCAGCATGGAGAAGCACATTATTGTACATGTTTAGTATGAATGGGTATTATCCAAGACTTGAAACAGCAACTCTAGGGCTGATGGCCATTTGAACTTTGGTAAGGGCTGCCTAATAGCTCAATCTTACCCAGGCTACATGTTTACCGGCATGGGCTTTGGTCAGATAGAAAGTATGTGAATACGGCGTAGGTTTGCTTGCATGCGCACGCACATATGAGCAGATGTACATGCTTGTGCACATGTTTAAAACCTAGGGTCTTGTCAAGAGAAATGTTAATAGTATGGATGCTGGAACAGACTGTGTTTGCACCGTTCCAAATGAGGCTGCAAGTCCTAGGGCCATATGCTGTGTTTTTTAGAAATCTCACTGATTGCCAGCACACATCAACACACGTGGAGCGTATAACATTAGTTTAGTTGCCTTTCCATTAGTTTGCCTTACCAAGATCTGCATGTAGCTGAGGAACTGGTTTGTGTGTGTTGGCGGGTGGGGAAGCTTAGTAAAGGCTGGGCCGGAATGGTACAGCTTAGTGAAGGCATCTTTATCTTCATCTTTCTTAGCTGTGGGTTTATCATTTTCCCTTTGCCAAATATATCTACTAAAGAAGTCAATATAAATAACTAGCACATCAATGTAACAGAAGTCCAAGTTAGGGGAAGGGAGCAGAGATGTTACACAGAAAAATTTCTATCAATCCACACCAATTCAGAGTCGGCATTTATTCTAACGCGGGCTAGATTGTAATTTATTTAGCACAGTGTATTGGGGTGAGGGGATCTTAAGCAAACTGATAGTGTAATATTTATTGCTTGACTAAGATGTGTGTCAACCAAGCTTTCTTCTGTCCCTTTACACCAATTATATAAAAAAAAAAAAAAAACACCACTTTTGGGGCACCTGGGTGGCTCAGATGGTTAAGCATCTGCCTTCGGCTCAGGTCATGATCCCAGGGTCCTGGGATCGAGCCCCACATCAGGCTCCTGGCTCAGCGGGGAGCCTGCTTCTCCCTTTCCCTCTGCCTCTCCCCCGGCTCATGCTCTCTCTCTCTGTATCTCTGTGTCTCAAATGAATAAATAAAATCTTTAAAAAAAAAAAAAACCCACCACTTTTGCAGACATAAATATGATAACCATAAATATTCCTGGTCCATGTATTAAAACAGATCTAGGGCCGCCTGGATGGCTCAGTCGGTTAAGCATCTCCCTTTGGCTCAGGTCATGATCCCAGGGTCCTGGGATCGAGTCCCGCATCGGGCTCCCTGCTCAGCGAGGAGCCTGCTTCTCCCTCTCCCTCTGTAGCTCCCCCTGCTGTGCTCTCTCTCTCGAGTGCACTCTCTCTCTCTCTCTCAAATAAATAACAAATAAAAATATTTTTAAAAAAGTTTCTTAAAAAATGAAACAAGCCTAATAACCAATATTTTCATATTATTTAAAATCACTGGGGCTAAATTTATTTTTAACTGTTGTATAATTTAAATGTGCACTGACCAAAACTGAGCTCTCCCCACCTTTGTGGAATTGCATGTTGGTCCGCTTGTCTCCCTTTAGCTTTGACATGCTATCTTGAGCAATAACTTCTAGAATGTAGATGCCAGGGATCCAGAGGAGACACAACAGCAGACAGGGGCCACCACTGTCCAGACAGGAGTATTCTATTGATTACTGAGGATTTTTCCACGGGATGATTCATTTCTTGCGTAAAAATTAGGAAATCTGGAACATGAAGATAAAAAAAAAAAAGGAGAGAAACGAGAACGTCCTTCTCCATAGCAATACTGTGAATACAGTGCCTGGTTTCCTTTCTGTTTGCTTTACTGAAGGACCAACATCCCCGGTGCTTCATATTACCTGAAGAAAACGTGAAAAATGAACAAGTCATGGATTTTCAGTGCTCTAATGACTTATACTAATGTATTCCTTCATCTAAATACAGATTTCTATTTAAAATTCAGTATGCAGGGGTATTATGAATTCCAGTTTAATGGATTCCAAATAATTGCCCTTTAGAAATGATGAATAGCTGTTTAAATCCACTGATAAGAATATACTATTTCTTTCCTAACAATAGGCCTTCCACATTAACTGTGTCATATATGCCTGAAATTAGTTTATTAATTTTTTATTGATATGCAAAATCCAAACTGATGACAGATGGAAAGAGCCCTTTGCTAGGAGCCCCCCAACATTCCCTCTAAAATGTCTGTTGTTATTCTTGTGGGTGATAAAGGAGAGCAAAGGCGATCCTATTTCAAAAGGAAGGCAGGCCCCTGAATCGAGGATGATGCCAATCCCCTCCTTCTTAGCTGTTTTTAGGTTGCGTAGCTCAAGAAGATGTGCTTCTAAGGTGGACGTAATGACTAGTGATGCCCAGACCCTGCAAAGACAAAGCGTTCTGAAATTCTTGGTTGTGATTGTACAGTGACTTTAAAAAAGATTCCCAGGATTTGTTCATCACTTCAAAAGGCAGCAGAAGCAAGAAAGGGAGAACTATTAAAAAATACATTATTCATTTCCCTTATGGAGCATTTGCCTAGGGTTTTTTTTTTTTTTTTATTTTATCCCTGATCAAAATGGATGTCTTTCTAGACTAGTTAAAAAAACAAATAATACTCTCAAAGCTATGGCCAGAAGAGATGCAGTAAACACTATGGTATGTTGAAGTAAAAAAGCATATATTCATTATTGGAGTGTCAATGTTTCCCATATTTATACACAATTATATTATGTTATACTATCTATATTGATGTGTTCAATTAAGAACAAAGTATTTATTCATACAGAAAGAGGAAAATACCTCTGAATCGAGTTATTACAAATGACACAAGGGAACAATTAAATCAACTGTTATTCAGTCTGTTGATAAGAAGTGCCCTCACCACCTTTGGTTTTATGCCTCTTAACTTTTCTGGAAAATTATATGGGAGAATCTCTGTTCTTCACAAAGTGAAAAAATAAAATAATCTGCTACGGGGACCAAAATGCACTTGAATTTATGTAATTCTTTGTCCCCTGCTGTTTGATTTATAAAGCCACTGTTCTTTGTGCAGCATTTATATTTTTAGGAGAGTTCGTGAACGGTGTGCATACCATATATATGGAAAACTCTACCTACTTATGCACAGAAACACAGTAAATACTAGCAAACCGCAAAGACCTGGAGATTTCCAGTTTTTTGTGCCCAGCACACTATCCAGGAAAACACAGATAACTAAGAAAAAAACAAACAAACCCAGATTTCCCCTTTTACCTCTGCCATCAATATTAATAAAATTTGTGTTTCTCTAATCACTGAAAAAGAAAAATTAATAAAATTTGCTCATGTGTTCCCAAGTAAGAAATGCTAGGACAAGGGAGGCCAAACCTTGTTCCATTTCTTTGTAAATGAGTAAATAACATGATTGCCTCCTTTCTCTAAATCTCATCTAACAGAAATCAAAGATAGAAAGACAGAGAGAGGAAAAAAAAATGATTTCCAGATATCAGAGACACTAAAAATAGAGTAGAAAGGGTAAAATCCCGGTTTTTTTGGTTTTGGTTTTGGTTTTTTCTTTCAGTACCCTCGTGTATAAAATCCTGAGCTACTTTTACTGGAGGTCTTTCTCTTTCTCTAGCAGAGGGGTGCCTGCCCCTTTCCTCCAGGCCTTTTCTGTTTTTCTCCAGGGTCTGCAGTCTCTCCGCACACCGTCGGGACGCGGGGAAGAATGGCTTCTCTGTGTGCCTGCCTGCACATTGCACCCATCGCTCCATTCAGCCAGCCTTTCAGCTCTGTTAACTGCTGCCATACAACTTCGCTTTTATGCTCTACTGACAAGCGGTTTTCTGAAGCCAGACGGTTTCTGAAAAGAGGGTCTATTTGCATAAACAATGCCCTGTGAGGAGGTCTGCTGGAAACAAAATCAAAATTCACTCAAGCAAATCTTCCTGATCAACTCTCTCTCTCTCTCTCTCTTTTTTTCCCTGCAACTAACACCTCCTATAGTTACCATCTGTATGCTAAAATGTGGCGGTGAGTTTGAGCGATTCTTTCCTCCCTTTTCTTATGTGTCCAGTTTTATTAAACAGGACAAAAATATATCTTACTTTTGGAGTTGGTCTGCACAGAATCCATAAATAGACCATGGTATGCAGAATGAAGAATGCATTGTGTGTTAAATGAGGGCAGGAGGCCAGCTACGCATCAGCTAGCCAGAGCCTTCCATTAGATTTGTCATGGGAGCCTCATCAAAATGCACATCCAAGCCCGGAGCTACCCATCCACGGGCTCTGTGATTCCAGGTCACCAAATGCAGAGGTGCCCCTGCGCTGGGGATCACAGAGGATAACATACATCTCTGCTCACTTCAGCCCTTTCCTTAGTTTACTGCCCACAGAAATAGACCAAATTATGATATCAAGCTTAAAACAGGCTAGAGCAAACAGTTCAAATAAGGCTGCATAAACAAAATGAAGAGGAACATTATTGAATCAGTCACATCAATAGGAAACCACGCCTGGCTTTTTAAACATCTTCTTGAAGCAAATCCAGTTTTAAAGGGGGTACTTAAGGGCAACACTAAGAATTTTTCACTTAATAACAATCCTGAAGTTATAAATGTGTGCTTAGGCAAATAGTAGCCACTAGGATCCTCCTACCTGAAACAAAGGATGGAATTTGGCTGGAATCTTTCTTTCGCTTTTGTGGAGACAGTGACTATGATGACCTAGTGGATAAAGCAAAAAAGCAGACTTTCTTCCAACATTTTTTCCTCCTGTTTTCCTTTGACTATATCAAACGTAATCCAGTATTTTACGGGTCTCCTGGATTGCCCAATCTAGAGTGCATGTTTTCTCCCCTTAAAAACGTCATAATTGTGACATTTCATGGGAGTTGATGGGAAATATTATTTCCCATGAAAGGATATAAGGCTTCTTGGAGAAATTGCTGATTTCCATCTGAGACAGAAAAATACAAAATAAGCATGGAGATTTTGTTACACAAGAAAATAAGATAATTCTTTATCAAAAGACTTTGCAGCCAAACTGGATAAATTCTCGCTGGCCAAAATGGAACAATTTAACCGTCAGTAAAGACAAAACCTGCCTTGGCTAGAAAATCAAATATGCTTAAATTTGTGAGTTTATAATGATACTTAAAATAAAAAAAAAAAAACCGAATTGGTCACTTTGGATGCTAGGAAACCATTTCATGACTACATGAATTGGTAAATAAAGGGAAAAATGCAAGCCATTACCCTGCCTTTCCTTTGTGAGTGATACTGGAGGAGAGCCAAAGGGTTGATAAGAGGAAGTTTCTCCTTATAGAAATAAACTTACTGCATCTCCACGTTGTAAGCCCCTGTGTAACAGTGGGTCCGGCGCAGGTCACCAGCCGAGAGCACCACTGACTACACTTTTGTCACCTTTGAGTTTGTCTCTTAAAATAAACCGGTAAAAATCAAAACCGAACTTGAATTTTACCAGGTCTTTAAATAGAAGATATGCCACGTTCAGCGAGTATGTCAAATAAAACCACAGAGATAAAAATCAGTTAAATCCAGGATGTGGAAAACCCCACAAGACACATGATCAGGATTCTTCAACAACAACAAAGTTGCCAAGTGGAATCAAATAGATGAAAAGAAACCTAACAGGGTGGATCCCAATTCAAATGTTATCTGTTAATTAATTAATAAATTAAACAACCATATGGAAATAAACACTAAACTATAAGATAACTGGGAAACTGAACCTGAGTAGATATTTGATGATATTAAGAAATTATTAGAAGTGTGATTAAGGTATTGTGGTTATGTCATTAAAAATCAGTCCTTAAGTGTTAGAGAAATTTGCTGAAATATTTATAGATGAAATAATAGTCCATCTTGGATTAGCTTTAAAATAACCCAGAAGGGAGGAGGGTTGTGTTGTATGGGAGCAGAGATGAAACAAGATTGGCTATGGATTAGTAATTATTGAAGATAGACAGTGAGTAAACCAAGTGCATTTTACTGTTTTCTCTACTTTTGTATCTGTGTAAGATTTTGCAGAAATGAAAGCTTTAAAATAAAAGAATATTAAGGCTCACTCATCAAAGATGATACTATAAAAACAGGTACCATTTTCCCCACCAAAATTTCCACAAATACATCCTGTGATTAAGCTATGGGACTAGGTTAGAAATGGGGAGAAGCAAATAATCTAGACAAATATTTGCCATATTTTGAAAAACTAAGAACTTATAACATATACAAGAGACTGATAAATAGATATAAGGCCATAAAAAAACACCACTACAGGCTCTAGGAACAATACAAAAAAAAAAAAATGATCTGCTTTCTTAAGCAAAATGTTTGCTAATAATATATTAATTATCTATTTATTAACTTAAAGCATTCAATTAGAACTGTTATAACTGTGGGAAAAAACGAACCATATTAAAATGCATAAGCCCACTTAATGCAAGAGTGTAGAAACTGTTTTTTATTCATATATACCGTCTTTAGAATTGTATGCATACTAAGACTGGAATAGCATTTGTACATTCTCTAGGCGTATATAGTTCTGGCCTTTGATAACTTGTTTGTGTATATAGCTGCATTTTTCTTACACACAGGGCTATAAAACTTAAATTAAAAATGCCTCTAAATTGAATTAACTCCATTTTTAAAAAATAATCTTTTCTTTATAAGAATTATAACAATGTAATAATGATAACTAATATTCATTAAGTGCTTTACAAGCCATCTTATCTCATTTAATCATCCCAACAGCGTGATGAATTAGGTATGCGGGAAAACAATTTTCCATGGGTCACTCCCGTATCTACACATCTTTCAAGCAGAGTCGCTGACAGCCCTTTCTTATGGTCTGTTCTTTCAGGGACGTTTGCACAGAGAACAGCCTTGGAAGATAGAGATTGTGTCTTCCTTTTGGAGCAGAGGATGTGTTTGTTCGTTTGCTGTCTAGTATGTTAAAGATAATGTCTCTCTCTGGAGCAAAGGTTGCAAGCTTTGCTTGCAGCCCCTTCTAATGTACTGGGGTGTCCTAAGCTCAGCATCCCTGAGCTGTGACACAAACGCCCTGTAGGCACAGCACCCACCCACCTGGGCCCCTCTGAGTTACTTCTGTGAGACCCAAGGCATTAGAAACCAGTGGGAACATTAAGCTCATGCTGCCTACTGTGCCACGAATGATAAAGATTTTTTGTCTCTGACCCAAGAGTCTCATATCTTCTGCCACCATTCATTAAACTGTGGCAGGTAACTCTAAGCTGGAGAAGGAAGGGTAAAGGGGTGCCCAAAACTCATACTGGGCTTTGGGTGAACAGAGAGAACATTGGAAGTGCATTTGGTTGAACCATGAGCCGCCAATGTGGCTTACTTACTGGCACAGAGCTATTCTCTCTCTTTATGTCTTCTGATCACCTTCTCCCTGGCTTTCTGAACTTAGTTCTTTAAGGAGAAAAAACAACTAGGGACTGGGCACAAAGTTTCCCTGTCTCCAACGGGGACTAAGTATGATATGAGTCTGTCTGAATATTCTGGGGAATTCTGTGGAAGGGCAGAACTCAAGGTTTCATAAAACAGGATACAGGCACCCAAATCAAATTCACCACCTGACCCTGGTCTCTGTGGGATCTGGATTCACCTGATGTGGTTTGAGAAGAGTTCACAGTGAGGTTGAGGGGCTAATATAGTCTTATGAGTGAATTCTTTGTGCCAATTCAATATACTTTTGTCATTGTTGTTTCTACATTTGAATGTGAGAGTTGATGAGTTTTATGCTTCTTTATCCCTGTCCCACAAGTCAGAGGAATTTCTTCTGATGGGGAAAAGCAGCAGCTAGAGAAGTGCTGGCGGGACAAACTTGTCTGCCATTTGCCAGGAGCAGCTGACTCAAGATTCGGCACAAGTTCCTCCACCCTCTGATTTGCAAAGCTTTGGTTGCAAGGATAATATCCTGTTAGAAGGCACATCAGAAGCCTCCCCCTCAATGGCCTTGACTACAGGGTTATCACACCTCTGCCAACAGGGTTAGCTGATAAACCTTTATAAAACTTAGGGGGCTGCTTATCACATAAATGTGATTGGATTCACAATGTTCAATCCCTCCAGCGATCGAACTCTTCTGTCTCCAGCCCCCCCCACCCCCCATAGAGCTGGCCAGGGCTTTAGTGGAATCTTTGTGTAGTGTATTCCTCACTTGTATATTCTACTTGGTCCTTTATGTTGTCTGGTCCCCAAATTAGCATCCTTTGAGTGGGAACCAAACCAACAGGCATCCCTGGAAGCTACCCAGCAAGCTGTGGTACACTCTGCCCTTGAGGTCCCACAATCCTCATGATTTCATCAAGATTCTGATCTCTGGGACTGAAGAATTTTCAACAGAGGCTCTTGACACAGAAGGCAGTTTTCATCTAGAGATGACTCTTGAGGTTTTGGCCTTGTCACCTCCCTGACAAGGCTACCAGGTATATCATTTTTTTAAAAGTGGCTCTTGGTTTGCTATTGGGTCTTGTTGAAACTGAATGTCTGATCCCTGGTGGCCTTGTGGACGCTCCTGTCTACTCTTCCCATTGGGATTTGATCAACCCGGGCTCCATGACCAAAAAGGTGGTAAAGACCCAAAGAGCCTTGCTTGTCAAATGAAAATTGTGTATCCAAGGACACACATGGTCTGGCACAGAGGCATCTTTGATTTTTGTGAAAATGTGGCAACTATCCCTCTGGGAAAAAAAATGTATCCCCTTCTCTGCAACTGATGGAAAGCTGCTAATTCCACAGAGCCCATTCTCTGAAGAGACCAATTGGAATCAAGCTGCTCATTAACCTGTACCCTCAGATTGCCTCCAACTGCAGCCTGGACCCCTCACTGTACCAGATATGACCGAGCAAAAAGTAAAGAATTCTACATGACCGATGCAGAGGCCACCACTGAATGCCAAATGAGTGATGCCTGCCAGAAGTTGACCCATCTATCTTGCGGTGGAAGAGGCTAAGTCATATGAGCAGTTACTCGCACGCAATCCTGGCAAAGTCACTACATCTGACCTTTGACCCCTCTAAAGGCTATCAGTGGCACCTCACCACCATTGACTTTTTTAGGTTATGGTGTTGCTGTTTCAGTCCAATCAGCCAGCTCCAACCACACCCCTGTGGCCGTTGAAACTGATCTGTGTCATGCGTTAGGCTTTCTGGGCCATTCACACTATGATAGGTATGCAACCGTTCATCACAAAAGCAACTAAACAGTAGGCTGATAGTCAAAACTTAATGAAGGACTTTCAACGTCCTGTACTATTTACAAGCATCTACTATTTACCGGGTTTTTTAAGCGGTGGGACAGCCTTGGCAAAAATGGACTCGAAAATATTTTTGTCTACCTCTCTTATCACATCCTGGGCCACACACAGTGGTAAGGAAATTTGGCTATTGAGTATCACTGTCCTCAGAAAGGCATCATCAGCTCTCAGCTCCTTCTTGGGTAATGATCAGGATGAAAGAGGTTGGAGAGACCTATTTTGAAAAGCCAGGATACTGCCTTGAGCATCCTGGGCATCATGTGTTTCTGTTTCCTCAACACCAGCTCAACCTGGTTGACACACTCTCCAAGTGGAAGGCTGGCCAACCAGGGCCTCGGACATTCAAACTTAATCCTGGTTAAGTTTTATAAAGATGACTTTATCCCTCTTTCCTGACCACTCCAGATGAAAGGTTTGAATGTGAGTTGAGGAATATTCAGGGCAGGGGGAGGAAGGTGATAGTTACTGAAATGGAACACTCCATTTCTGTGACAAGAGAGGGAGAGCAACAACATGGGGAAGAACTCCTCAGATCTGGAAGGTAAGGAAACGGAGGGCCATTAGTGATCTCTTGTCTTTCAGAAATGCCCCTGCAACCTTGCTTGTGAAGGAAGACACCTTGATATGGCTTTTCCAAATTATTGCACATCCCTCTAATTTAACTGACTTATGGGTTTATATTCTCCTCCAAGAAGGCTCTGACCGTGATTCCTTTTAATCTCCCTGAGACTCTACTGGAAATAACAAATACCCTCAGTTCCTGTTCTTCCCATACAAAACACCTCCAGATGTCCCCTGCACCCCACGTTGCCACTCTCAGGCATTCTGTGGGGCAGATGAACACCATCCGGGTGTTGACGTGAATAAATAGAACAGATCAGATGGATGGCCTTCAAAAAACAAGGACTAGACTCAATTATTTGAGTAAAATTAGGAATCCTAAGTCCTACCAGCTAGCTAGGAGACTATCTTGGGGGCTCTATCAACCTATGCCCCCTGGATGATATAGTTTACCCCAACAACGTGAACAACACTTTCTTTCCGGAATCACCATGTGTGTCCTTGGGATTTTATAGCATGTGTAGAAACCAGATACATTCACCTCCCTCCCAAAACTAGTGTTAGTCATCCATTTACAAAAGTAACTATGAAATCTGTCCTTCCCTGATTTTAGTTAAATTGATCAATTCGACCACCTTGGCCTTGGAAGGAATCCAGGTCAGCTGGTCAGCCTCAACTCACTGGCCAGGCTTTTTATACCTGATACCTAGACTTCCTCCTTGCAGGCAAAGGCAGTCTGTGCAATCATTAATGCATCCAGCCAAACCAGGATTGTTGCCTTGGATCTAGAGGAAAGGTTAATTCAGGAACTTTAGAAGAAAATCTTTCTAAGTTAGACCCCGCTGGTTCCTGGGATTTGTTCACCTGGTTGGTTCCAAGACCAGGACTGGGGGCTGTGGTTAAAGTCAGTATTGAATTGGCTTCATCCTGCTGCTTGGAGTCCTATTATAGTAGCTTTAATTCAACGCTGTATAGACATATTGAACAGATGCTGTCCCAGACTTTGTCGGTCAGGCTCATCAGAGACTAAATGACATACTTGTGGGAAAAATTGCCAGAAGCCAAAACAGTATAGAAATGAGAGGTAGATATTTGGTGATGGTGGGGGGTGGATGTGATGAATAAACATTTGACTTCCAGACCAGCACGCAAGTGTTTATTTGACTCTGACCATGATTGAAATAGGGTACTTCATATTTTCTTTTACATAGTTTTCTGACTTTTTTTTGTTGGATGCATACAAATATGCAAATACACATGTTTTATTTCAGCTACACTGTGTGTTAAATAGACTTTGAATGTGATGGTTGAGAGCCGACTGCAAATTGCTGTATTTGTTTTTCTATGAAAACTTGCCTCCTGCATGCATCAAGGGTGGGCACTTTTGAGCTTTATCACAGCAACAGGACCCAATACACAGATGAGAGAGGTCACATAGGCTTAGGCTGTGGTTCTGTCTCGGGAAGTCTCAGAGAAAAAGGAGACTCATCTTGGAGGAACACTTGACTCTTTAGTGTTTTAGAAAACTCTCTCTCCAGCATGTACTAGCCATCAATATACACAAGTCTGGTAGTTATTATTGGTGAAGAGTGCTCTGTATTTTAAAATTAGCAAACGGTTACTGGAGTGGAAGTTCAATAGGAAGGACTATTAAAGAAAAAACAGAGAGGACTTAAAAAAAAGTAATTGCTTTAACTGAAGATTATTTCTAAAATTCTATTTAAACTAACTATAATTTTTTCTCCTTCATGATAGATAATTCCATATTGGAAGTAGGTTTCAAGGCTAAGTAGTTATTACTATTTTTACTGGAACAAAATCTTTAATGTGACACTGAGAGAAATTAATAATAAAGGAAGGTAAGATGTTAACTTCAGTGGTTCTGAAACAAGATCAGAATAATGAGTATATCCTCAGAGAGGAAATAACATGCACAGATTGATATTTTAATTACCTCGACATGTTAGCCTATTGCCACTTTAAAAAATAATTTTCCTGAAGTGTTCAGACAGTCCTTCTTAACTTTCTTTATTTGAGGTGAAGGACGAGAGGGTTTCACATGGACTCTCTTCCCAGAAAAATTCACATAATAAGTGTTGATTATTCCAGGCATGGTACCGTATGCTTGAATCATCTAAGCATCAAAACAGTTCTATCAGGTGGGTAATACTATTATACCCATTTTTCAAATGAAGAAATGGTGGCACAGATGAATGGGTCAAAGATCACATGCTAATAAACAACAGAGCTGGGATTTCAACCCAAGTAGCATGGTTCCAGAATCTACCTGACTTGATAGCACATTCTACTCCAGTGTCTTACACTCATACGTACATAGGCATATACAAAATTATACATATAATTTCAAAAGGTTTCACTCAACTCTGGAGATCTAGATTAAAAGTATTTATTCTAAAAGTTGTTTGGCAACATTTACTATTTTAGAATATTTTAAAAATATCGTGCCCAAACCAGAAGCCTCTCTACCTAAGAGAAAGAACTGGGGGTAAAAAAAAGTTGAACAGACTGATGTCTCACATCTGTTTCTAATATAGCAAATTATCTAGATGAATGCAGTAATTTCTCCTTAAGAACCAAATCCTCAGAATTTCTAGGTACCACTTATTTCTCCTATATTAAAGTACATAAAATTTTAAATATTTCTTCATGTCAGAATTTTTGCAATATCTTCAGCCTGTAGATCAGGTGAACTTCCTCTCCTTTAATTTCATAAGTCATCCAGCAGAGTCGTGTCTATCTGAAGGCTAATACAATGGTTGCCTTCATCTTCTGGTAATGTCTGGCTAATTGGTCAAGCCATGTTGGGAATAAAAATCCCGGTGATAGCATGAGCTGTTGGTCGCATTGATTTTTTTTTTCTTACTATATTTTTACTTATACTATTAAAATGAAAAAGAAAAGATATGTTTCCCACAAACAACTAGACAAATGTTAAATGCCCCCTGAAGACATCTGATAACCCTCTCCCCCTTATTCATACTTTGGCCGTGTTGGCCTTCTTTCACTTCCTTGGATATACCAATCTTCTTTCCTCCTCCTAGGCTTTCCCCTTGCTGATGTTCCCAGCTGATGTGCCTCTCCTCCCTTGCATTGTCCAAGACTCAGCTCAAATGTTCCTTGCCCAGAGAAGGCTTTCTCTACTATACACATACTAGAACATAAGGCCCATGAGAACAGTGACTGGGGGCTTTGCCCATCACAAGAACACCAATGGCACCTGTGTGTAGAGCAGAGCCTGGCACATATCTATTCACGTTGTTGAATAAATATTTGTCGAATAAATATGGTCTTCATGCTTTGTTGGATCCCATCTAACTTCAAACTGAAGCAGTCCAGATAGGCAGCTCAGGATTCATAGGAGAATAAATAAATAAATAATCGACAACATTCTCCATCTTCTTTTGCCACTTTCAAGCAAATTTAGGAGTTAGGCTATATATAATACTGTAATATAACTTTCTCCTTCATTTTTGTTCATTGAAAAAAATAATTAATGTACATCCATTGTCACCTGATCATCCCATTTTACTGCCCAAAGCTATAAGATGTGTCTATGGATGTCTTGAACACTAAATGCAGGTGTTTTAGGTGACTTTTTTTTCCCCCTAAAGAGCAGCTTTTCCTCAGGTATAATTTTTTAAAGATTTAGGCATACTTCAAAGATATTGTAGGTTTGGTTCCAGACCACAACAATAAAGCAATGCAATAAGTGAGTCAAATGAATTTTTTGGTGTCCCAGTGCATATAAAAGTTTTCTTTACACTATACTGTAGCCTATTAAGTGTACAGTAGCATTATGCCTAAAAATACAATGCACATACCTTAATTAAAACACTTTGTCACTAAAAATTGCTAACTATCATCTGAGCTTGCTAAGTGGAGGGTCTTGCCTCCATGTTAATGGCGACTGACCAATGAGGGTGGTGGTTGCCGAAGGCTGGGGTGTCTATGGCAATTTCTTAAAATACAACAACAATAAAGTTTGGCACATTGATGGACTCTTCCTTTCACAAATGATTTCTCTGCAGTATGTAATGTTATCTGATAGCATTTTATCCACAGTAGAACTCCTTTCAAAGTGGAGTCAATCTTCTCAAACCTTGCTGCTGCTTTATCAACTAAGTTTACATATCATTCTAAATCCTTTTTTGTCATTTCAACAATCTTCACCACATCTTCACTGGGAATAGATTTCATCTCAAGAAATCACCTTCTTTGCTCATCCACAAGAAGCAACATCTGTTCAAGTTTGATCATGAGATGGTAGCAATTCAGTCCCATCTTCAGGCTTCACTTCTACTCTAGTTCTCTTGCTGTTTCCACCACATCTCCAGTTACTTCCTCCACTGAAGTTGTGAACACCTCCAAGTCATCCATGAGGGTTGGACTCAACTTTTTCCAAACTCTTGTTCGTGTTGATATTTTGACCTCTTCCCGTGAATCACAAATGTTCTTCATGGCATCTAGAATGGTGAATCCTCTCCAGGAGGTTTTCAACTGACTTTGCCCACATCCATCAGAAGAATCACTATATACAGCAGCTATGGCCTTATGAAATGAATTCCTTAAATAATAAGAACTTGGAAATCAAAATTACTCCTTGCTCCATGGGCTGGAGAATGGATGCTGTGTCAACAGGCATGAAAGCAACATTCATCTCATTGTCCATCTCCACCAGCTCTTGGGTGAGCAGGTGCATGGTCAATGAACAGTACTATTTTGAAAAGATATTTTTTCTGAGCAATAGATCTCAACAGTGGGCCTAAAATATTCAGTAAACCATGTTATAAGCAGATGTGCTGTCATCCAGGCTGTGTTGTTCCATTTATAGAGCACAGGCAGAGTTGATCTAGCATAATTCTTAAGGCTCCCTTGGATTTTTGGAATGGTGAATGAGCATTGGTGTCAACTTCAAGTCAGCAGCTGTGTTAGCCCCTTACAAGAGAGTCAGCCTGTCCTTTGAAGCTCTGAAGGGAGGCATTGACTTCTCCTCTCTAGCTCTGAAAGTCCTAGATGGCATCTTCTTCCGATAGAAGGCTGTTTCATCTACATTGAAAATCTGTTGCTTAGGGTAGCCACCTCCATTAATGATCTTGGTTAGATCTTCTGGATAATATTTGCTGAAGCTTGTCCATCAGCACTTGCTGCTTCATCTTGTACTTTGTGTTATGGAGTCAGCTTCTTTCCTTAAACCTCATGAACCCACCTCTGCTGACTTCAGACTTTCTTTCTGCAGCTTCCCCACCTCTCTCAGCCTTCACAGAATGGAAGACAGTCAGGGCCTTTTTGTGGATAGGACTGTTTTGCTTTCTTATCGTTCGTGTGTTCATGGGAATAGCACTTTTAATTTCCTTCAAGAACTCCTCTGCAATCACAGTTTGGCTCACTCTTTGGCACAAGAGACCTAGCTTTCAGCCTATCTTGGCTTTCAACATGCCTTCCTCACTAAGCTTAAGCATTTCTAGTTTTTATTTAAAATGAGAGATAATGCAACTGTTCCTTTCACTTGAACACTTAGAGGCCACTGTAGGGTTTTTATTTGGCCTAATTTCAATACTGTTGTTTCTCGGGAATAGTGAAGCGTAAGAGAGGGAGAGAGATGGAGAAATGGCCAGTTGATGGAGCAGTCACACATTTATGGTTAAGTTTGCTGTCTTATATGGGCACAGTTTGTGGGGCTGCCCCCCAAATTATAATAGTTACATTAAAATCACTGGTCACAGATCGTCATAAGAAATATAACAGTAATAAAAAGGTTTGAAACATTGTGAGAATTACCAAAATGTGACACAGAGACACAAAGTGAGCTAATGCCATTGGAAAAATGGCGCTGACAGACTTGCTGGATGAAGGGTTGCCAGAAACCTTCAATTATAAAAAAAAATGGAATTTCTGTGAAGCACAATAAAGCAAAACGCAATGAAACGAGGTATGCCTGTGTCTAAAAAAATTCTCCATTGATACAAGACAGCAGAAAATTATAACTATTAGATGTGTGTTTATTATAGCCAGTTGGAGGGAAAAAGATTGTTTGTGTCCTGATTATTGAGACCTACACAGGATTGAAAGTGAATTTTGCACGCCAGCCACCTAATCTTCATAACCTGAAAATCAATAAGAGACATGCAGAAGAACTGAAAAGTCAATGGGTATAGCTATTAAGTTTAAGTCACATACTCTTGGATGCAGAAATAAATTTTTAAAAACATAACATGCAGACTTTTCAGTTTGCAACTGGTCAATTGCCGTAATTATCTTGCTCTGTTTTATTTTAAATAGTAGTCTCATAGCCTAATGCATCTGGCAACCAACTGCAAGTTGACAAAGTATATATAATGACTCTTGAAATGGCTCTCAAGAAAAATTCTGTCATCCTATAATCATCTTATTCATGCTGAAGGCATACCACTGTCTTTGGGGAATATTCAAATTTGTGAAACATGCAAAAAAAGAATGAAGTGACACTTTGGAGGAGCTGCTACTCAGAGAACAATTACTTATTACAGCATTTACCCTGATGGCAAATGACAAAGGATTTTACTTTTTTTTTTTTTTAATTAACCAAGCAGGGTGTTTTCCCAGAAATAACACTCCCAGTCTAGTTGATCTATTAAAGTAGGAATTTGACAAGGGTCGACTTGTTTGGATAATTTTTGTTTTTCCAAATTACAGCAAGAGTTTGTAAATTCTTGATTTTAATATCTAGAAATTCATTTATAACTTTCACTTTATATTTCTGTTAAACTTCCTATCATATGCCCTAATATTATCAATATCTCAGTGATCATTAAAACAGATACACATTTTTTAAAATCTCCACTTTTCCAATTAATTTCAAGCTAATTATCATAATTCTCTCTTAGATTTCTTTTATCAACCTTTTGTTTTCATTTCCCACTTGTTTTACTTCCTAAATCTTAGGTCATAAATCTTGAAACACCTTATGAAGTTGGCAAAAGATGACAACTAATTAAATATATCACAACCAACCAAACTGGACTCTTGTAGGGCTCTCCTCTGTTTGGTGATCTCTTTTTAATCCATCCTTTGTTCAAGAATGGTTATGGATCTATCACAACTGGAAGAGAAACTGACAATGATACCTGCAGGTGCACAGCAGATTACAATTTACAAAGCCGTCTGCAGCCATTTTCTTGTTTAAATATCAATACACTCCCATAGGATAAGCAGAACACATTATTATCCCCATTGAAAAGATGGAGAAATTGGGAGTACCTGGGTGGCTCAGTGAGCTGGGTGCCCCAGTCTTGGTTTCTGCTCAGGTCATGATCTGAGGGTCATGAGATGGGGGTGCTGCGTGGGCTCTGGGCTCAGCAGGGAGTCAGCTTCCCCTCATGCTCTCACACTCTCTCTCAAATGGATGGATGAAGTTTAAAAAAAAATGGAGGAATTGAAGCAGGGGATGTTTAAATACTCTGTGTAAGGCTACAGATCTGGGAAAATTGTGAAGCCTGCCTAGAACACAAGAATTCTCTTTCTTATTCTATTGTACTTTCCGCCAAATAACACTGGTCCCCAATGACGTAAGGAAAACACTTTTCTTTCAATTTACAGTTTTAACAAGTTAAATATCAATAAGCAACTTATTTTCTATGTAACTTTAAGCAACTGTATACAACCAAGTAATACCAGGAGTCCATTTGTTATAATGATAATTTTAGTTTTAATTTTTTTGCAATTCAGTTGCTTGCAAATTTGATGGTATTTCTAATGCAAAGGTTTGAAATGACCTCTTACAATCCCTAACCTTTGAGCAGGTATGTTCGACCATATACAAATGTATTGATTTCAAGTTATAAGATTTTTCAACATTGCCTAATTGTTCTATATTTATTGCAACATAAATAGCATGCAAACTGAAAAACAAATGTACTAGATAAAACATCTTTTAAAACCTCTTACTGAAATTCTATTGGGGCTGGGGTATAATTGAAAACACTTAACAGAATATTTCAGGGAATGTTGCCAAGGAGTGAATAAGAGCATCACATTTCATTTTTAAATGCCAGACAAAAGTCACCCAAAATGACGGTAACCATGGCTAGAAGGAGGAAGGAAATTGGGCTGGGGAAAGCATAATTTACATAAGGTGCTTTTTATCTAAATTTTCTTTCTTTTGTTGAATTTGACAATTTACCAGAGCCTTTTCAGAAGTGTCTGACATCCCTTTTAATTAAGCAGCAAGCAGTAAGAAGTGACAGGCAATGTGTTTCTAGAGTATTAATGCATATCTTGAGTGAATTCACCCCTTAAGAACAGCTCTAATTCTGAAGAAAGCATTTAGTTCTGTCTCATATAGAATCTTAACATCGAATAAAACTGCAAAGATGTATTTATTCATTTAGGTTAAATCTATCTCATTTCCAGCTTAAATAAGCAATATCTTTTTTATGCTGCAGAAAAGTCTCATAGTTTCATAAAAGTTAAGGGAGATGTCATGTATTTCCACTACAATTACTTAGAAGTGACATCCAGTGATTTCTTGAAGGCGAGAGAATACTTAATGCCTAAATAGTAATGTCAACTCTAAAAAGTGAGAATGCGTTTTTCAGGTTAGAATAGTCCCTTGAAGAGTTCGCTCCTGGTCTGGTGAAACATAGCAGGCTATGTGTAAAAAGACATCTTGTAGGCTTTCCAGACTTGTGGCATTTGCTTTAGAACAAACCTTGTTGGAGCTCATTCTACCTCCCAATGAGGCTATTAAAAGTTCTCACTTACCCTTAGGTTCCTTCTCAATGTCCACTCTCCCCAAGCTAACACTTCACTTCTTTCCTTTGGTCTCTTGCCTTTTAGGTTTGTTTTCTGCACACAGATCAATGTCTCTTCCTACTTGCATATTGGGAAGGGGGATGAAGAAGATACAGAGTGGAGAGAAAACATCAGAACTCCAATGAGCAGGGAGATAGTAAAACATGCATTCTGAAACATGGAAATAAAATTAGTTGTTCCAGTGTCTTCCCATGTTAAATTCCCATGATGACTGGCCTTATGTAATTCAGTGCCACTGTTTCATTGTATTATTATAATAGTCTCCCTTAGGGGCACAATTTTGAGTGGAATCCTTGTCACCATAAAAGATGGACTAAGAGAGACTACTGGGCTACTTCAAATATGGGTCTAGTAAGTGAGGCATTGAGATGCTGAGAAACATTTCAGCATGGTCTAGCAAAAGTACTCAATGCCCCTGCAGTCATCCAGTGACCTAAACCTATTTTGGTGATTCTTGAAGCTTCAAAGTACTGGGGTTTTGTGAGGGATTATCAACAGTGGGTAATTTCATTGAGTAGTGGTTCAATAAGATATTTGAATTATGCCCTAATTTAAATGGACGCCACTAATTTAGCTTTTTGATGAAAGAGACCGTCATGCCTAGAACGTTGTTCCTAGATGAAGCAACATGTCAAATTGTTGGTGTCCCTGACCATTATCAATCTTAGCTTAATATGGAACCCATGACACAAGAGTGGCCAGGTTTTTTGAGTGAAAGCCTTTAACTCAGCCTATTACTCTGAATATTTGCTCTGGGATGGTATGGCTTCTGGGCAGCTTCATTTCACAGCGGTCCATGAAATTTGCAGCTTTTTTGAATACAGTGAGGGAGCAGGAATTAAAGAAGTTGCTCTGCTTTCTGTCCTTCAATGAGTCATTCTTCTCATAATGAGGGTCCCAGATACATGCCTACTTAAAGCCATAGAGCCAGGTATTCTATGTATACATCAAGAAGAATCCCAGGGCTCATCCGAACATCAGGCTCTGTGGCAGAGCTCCTTCTTAATATTTGTAAAGAAAGGCATAAATATAAGGTGATTTCCATGCAGTCACTTCAGCTCTTCATGTGGCTGAACCACCAACCACTACTAGGAGTCTTTTGCTCCTAACATCTGCTACACAATTCACCCACTAGCCTGTTGTTATTGATGACAATTTGGGCTGCACATCGCAGAGCAAAAGAGAACTACTCATTTTTCCTTTCAAGGGGAGGATAAAGGAGATATGACTTTACAGCCACTAGAAAGTCAATAACAAGTGTTGGATGAGATGTGAAGAAATTGGAACCCTCATAACATTGCAGGTGGAAATGTAAAATGGTGCAATCACTTTGGGAAAAGAACTGGCAGTTACTCAAAAGTTAAGCATAAAGTTAACCTATGACCCAGCAATTCTATTCCTAGATATGCATCTATGAGAACTGAAGACCTATGTCCACAGAGAAGTTGGTATACAAATGAGCATAGCAGCATTATTATAATAACCAAAAAGTGGAAACAATCTAAGTGTCCATCAACTGCAGAATGGACAGATAAAATTGGGGGTATAGCTATGCAATGGAATATTATTTGGCAAAAAAATAAGGCATGAAGTACTGATACGTACCACGACATGGATGAACTTAGAAAACTGCAGTAAGTGAGAGAAGCCCATCGCAAAAATACCACGTATTATATGACTCAATTTATGTCCAAAAAAGGATAGAACCTATAGAGAGAGACAATCGAAAGTAGGTTAGTTGTTGCATAAGGCTAAGGGGTCAGAGGGAGGATGCAGAGTGACAGCTAGTGATCATGAGGATAGTTTTGAGGGATTAAGATGTTTCTAGGCTGTAACTGTAAATGTCCCAGCTGGCATGCTGGGTCCGCCTTGGGTGGTGAGGAAGGGCTGGCTTCTGTCCCACCTCTGCTTTGGGCATGTCAGCTGCTGAGAAGTTGGCGGACCCACATTTGTGGTTGAGGATGGAGAATTCTCTGACTTGGGTCAAGTAACCGGGAACCTGCTTATGTTCAATTGGTTTACCTTTTGCAAAGATCCTCCTACAATTGAAAAATGGATCGAAGAGAATCAGAAACAGAAGCAAGAAATCCCAGTGGAACTAGCAATAGGCTAGGTGAGAAATGAAGGCCTCCACCAGGGTGGGTGGTCATGTTGATGAGATACATTTTGCAGACAGAATCCACAAAACTTGATGATAGACTGAAGGAAGAAAGGTTAAGAAAGAGAAAAATCAAATCTTACTTGTGTTCTAACATAGGGAAGCATTGTACAGGCAGATACTGTTCTGATAAACCATACTACTACATGAGATCTTTTAAAAAAAATTATTTATTTATTTGGGAGAGAGAGGAGGGGCAGAGGAAGAGATAGAATCCTAAGCAGACTCTCTGCTGAGCATTGAGCCCACCACTGGGCTCGATCTCACCACCTTGAGATCATGACCTGAGCCAAAATCAAGAGTCGGATGCTCAACCAACTCAGCCACCCAAGCACCCCTATGTGAAATCTTTTAATATTATCATTCAAGGGGCACCTGGGTGGCTCAGCCATTAAGCATCTGCCTTCAGCTCAGGTCATGATCCCAGGGTCCTGGAATCAAGCCCCGCATTGGGCTCCCTGCTCTGCGGGAAGTCTGCTTCTCCCTCTCCCACTCCCCTTGCTTGGGTTCCCTCTCTCGCTGTCTCTCTCTCTGTCAAATAAATAAATAAAATCTTTAAAAAATATATTATCATTCAATTTACTGGGATATACATTACTCAAAAAAAGTGTGTGTGCATGTGTATAAACAAATACACACATAAGAATACATTTTAAATATATTGCTATATAATATTATATTATGTATTATGCCCTATTATATATTATGTTATGTAATATCTTACATTATTTTAGATATTATGATATATAATAATTGTACACTAGCAAATATATAAAACACATATTTGCAAGTGGTCACTGAGCTGGGGTCAGATCATTCATTGTCATGAATTCTTTCATTAGCCTATAAGAAGTTTTGACTCAACCAAAAGTCTTTGAGACACCACGACAATGGTCACACCCTAAGAGTCAGCTCTACTTAAGGACTTGCAGCTGGGAGATGGTTCTGCATTTGATCTTCCTAAAGGTGTGTCAAGCTACAAAGAAATGATATTCTGACTCAGTTGGCTTTGTGCTCAATGGGGAGGATATGTTTGGTATGTTCCTGTTTATTTAAATAATGCCAGGTAATCCAATAAAGACTGGGTACAAAGTACAGCAGATCTACAAACTTCCTGCTTTTCGGACAAATATCACGGTCTCTTGATTATCAAAGATAAGAAACTAGGAGTTCGAGGGAAGAGCCAACAGGGGGCTGGCTTTTGTCCTTGGGTCTCTTGCATGTGTTCTGGTTTGGGATAGGTTTTCCAGAGTGGGTGTCCAGATTGTTTAAATCAGGCCCTAACTGTTTCAGAGAGTTGTGGTACTACTTGCCATTTACAACTTGAAAAGGGAAAGGAAACTGGTAGTTATTGCATTTTTATGTGTTAAAGAATATATAGGAATTATCAGACATACATTTATTGTCCCTTGTAATATCATTGCTAATAAATCATTTTTATACCAAATTTGCAGATATAAGAGCCGAGCCTCTGATTAAGCAGCTTACTAGGTTCAGACAGCTAGGAAGTGGGAGAATCCAAATGGAAATTTAGGTCTGGGAGCCCTAAAGATCACTTTTTCCCACTACACTATGCAGCCAGGAGATTATTAACCACTCTGAAAAAGGGGAGAGAGAAAAGAGAGAGAGAGAGAGATTGGAGAATATCAGAAATTTCTAGTGTCTTTTAATGTTTTATCTTTAATGATCTAAAGGGTTTATATTTAGATACCTTTGGTTTAATTCTTCAGAGCTACAAAGCAGCTGAAAGATAGAGTAACTAACTCTCCAGGACCATCTTTATTTTTAAAGATGTGATTTTTCTCTGAATCAAAAGTAAGAGACTGCCTTTATGCCTTTGTACTCTCTAAATATCTTCTTTTTACAAATGAGACAAGCAGGAAAGACGGACCATTGGTCTGACCCAGAGAAACAGCATAAATGTGATCACTCAGTGTGTTGATACACATATGGGCCAAAAGCCATATCTGGAAGCAGGACGGGACAAGCTTTATAGATGAATTGAGAATTTGATGAGTGTGTATTTAGGTCATAAATGTAATAAGCATTGGGCTTAACAGATAAGTTATATACAATATTTACTTGTCCTCAGAGGGGATTGTCTCTCTCTCTCTCTCTCACACACACAAACACACACACACACACACACATACAAGTTTGTATGCAGTAACTGCACCCTTCTAGCACTTGATCTGTATCACTCACTGCAGGGTAGGGACCAATCCAAGCTGGCATGCTGAGTAAGACATCAGAGACACTGTCCCATTAACTGGGCCTCGAAGAAGTCTACTTTAAAAGAGTCAAGGACACAGGTTTTCACGGTCCTCTCTACCTAATGAAAATGACAGCAGGCATCTTCCTTTTCAAGGTCCGTGTCCCATGCCTTGCTTGAGACATCATTCTGACTCGCAGGAGGGGCTCGGTTGCCCTGTTGCAGAGCTTGCTGTCTATTTAGCCACATACTTCAGTTGCTGTGCTAAATGTTGTTGTATCCAATACGTTGCTGATCCAAAAACTGAAGTATCTACAAGCACAACGAACAAGAAAGACACAACAGTGCTGAGTTCAAGGCTAGCTGACTCTACAGACCAGAATGGCTCAAAAATGGGACAGACCGGGGCCCTGCCCAAGACAAGAGTAGCCAACTATCCTTCAGGTTCAAAGGAGGCCCTGAAGTGGGGTCCATCATATGTTAAGTTTATCAGCTCAGTTTCCCAAAACTTGTGTACAAAATGTCAGATCAGCTGCAGGAGGACAAGGAAGAGTGGTGTCTGTGTTGCTGACAAAGACATTACTTCAGTGGTGGCCTGGATAATGTTGGTGGAATCATATGGGTTTTCTCCTCACATACACACAGAAAACACTCAATTAATTCCAGTTGACTTTGAAGGAAGTTTACACTTGTCCTATGTGACAGAGAATTTTACAGCCTGTGAATAGATCATTAAGAGAGTCATGCAGTACTTTAATCATACACAGACTCAGCTAGGCGTAATCATCAAGTCTCATTTCCCTGGATCTTTGGTGAGATCAAGGTTTAAGGGCAGTCCCACATTCTCAAACAACAACAGCAAGAAGTCGAAAAAACATTCCTTTGTGAACCATGGAAACCTTTTAAAGCAGCTCTCATTTCAACACTATTGGAAGAGCCACCATCCTACTAAGTAGTATCTCAATCAAGAAAAATCCTACCAGATTATTTAGATCCCTTTGCTGTTGCTTCTTTCTGCCTTCTTCCCTTTACGTCCTTCAACCTGGAGAAGAATCAGGGGCGGGGGGGTGGGGGGCAAGTGGAGAGGAAGTGAGGAGACATAGGAAATGTTCTAGTGCTGGAAACAATTAATCCTGTGCCGCTTTAATTAATGTCAACACTGCACACAATTTACGCTGTGCATTCCCAGGATATCCCACTCTTTTCCTCTCCCGGGAATTCCATTATCCATGAGGTGAAGAGCAGGAGCAATCCTGGCCTCACTGCTTGCTGTCTGCGTGCTCCTATATCACTTACTTAACGTCTCTGCACCCCAGTAAAAGGAGAAAAACGATAGTACCTTCCACATAGGATTAAAGGAGTTGGTAGTCATAAAGCACTTACAAGAATGTGAGATGCACAGTAAGCCCTAAGTAAACATTTGTTAAATAAAATAAATTAGCTTTACTGATTGGGTTATTTTCCAACTGTTAGATTTTGTAAATACTCCCAGAAGTTGGCTTTCTTTACCCTGTTTTCCCACCCAGCCGTCAATATACTCAATATGCATCATTCCAGTGGAAATCATGCCACTGAGTCTCACATTCTTTGTCTACATCTATGAGAACATTTTAATAATAATCCCTGTTATGCCTTTTTTTTTTTTTAGCCCTCATTTTATCACTGCAGTTCCACGAAACACAGCTCTTTCTATAGAACTAGAGGAATAAAGGAGCCCTGGAAAGGTCATTAAATTTTTTTTTCCCCTTACCTCTGCCACCCACTTTCAAGCCAGACCACACACATAAATCATCCCAGACTTTTTCTTCATCACACTGTGGTTTCTATTCACATTGACTCTGCCCTAAGGAAACGGTTTTGCCTCAGGTGGGGAATCTAACACTAATGGCATTACCCTATGTTTTCAGGAAAACTTTCGAGGGCAAAATAGCCTCATTATCATTGCCAGTTTCACAGGTTTCTTGTCACTGATCAAGTTTGATTATTTCCTGTGCGATTATTGAAAACCCAGAAATCAACTTCTCACTCACAATTCATGTTCAGATTGAATTATCTCACGGTAAATTTCTTCAACTCCTATAATGGATTTTTTCCCATTTTTTAGACAAAGACTTGAAGGTGAAAACCTGCTATTTCATTGTTACTAGGTCCTGAGCTCTAATTAAACCCTGTGACTTCATGAGAAAAAAATATAGCCAGTCAATTCAGTTTAAAAATTAAAAAAAAATCATTATATAATATTGCAGTATGTAAACTGCAAGTTGTTTGGACTTGTCACTATCAACTGGTGCACCCAAGAACCTTATATAGAGTTAAAAAAAAAAACAAAACCCTGGTTAAAAAAAAATCCTGAAAGTTAAAAATACTGGCTTGAAATTGGTTATATGTTTTTTAAGTATTCTATTTTCAGTAGCTGGTGCATGCAGGATTAAGAGGAAGGCGGTGTGTTTTATTTTAGACAACCTCCCAAACTCTTCTTGAAAAACCCTTCTGCTTATATTTGGCATATGCTGTACCTGAGAGTTCATAGAAATACGCCCGGGGAACCTTATGGGATTCTCCAGGAATCTTTCTCAAATTGTGACTCTATCCATACCAAAGAGACCATAGGGACTTCCCAGTCAGTGGAAGATACAGTTCAATGCAAACGATGTGAGAAATGCTGTTACCCCTAAAACCTTCTACTGACGTCTGAAATCCCATCATTTGCTAATTCATTTATTTTGAGTTAAGGTTCTTCCCCTATTAATGCTTTGAGCGATATAGATGGCATTCAACTCTTAACTCTGGGATGTGAGTGAAATTTCTTCCCTGTTTTACTCTTTGGGAGGAAAAGCTAGGGCAGAGGCCCAGCAGTAAACATCAACGTTTTCTCTGATTTTTAGAAATAGATCCAATCACTTAACAAACAGTTCTTTGACACCCACTACATGACAGGTGTGGTCCCGGACACTGAAGATGTAAAGAAGAAAGAAAACAAAGTACAGTTAAAGTCCTCTAGAGGGAAGACAATATAGTAATTGAAGATTGTGCACACAGGTGGTGAAGGAAACATCTGGCATAAAGTGTGAACAAGACATCTGGGGAGAACAGGGAGGGATATGTATAAGTCTGCCTGGATAGATCAGAAAGGGCTCCCCTTGAATAGGAATTATTCAGTCCAAGTCTTGAAGGATAAATAGGAGTACATCAGGCATGAAGATGAGGAAGGGCATTGAAAGCTGAGGAAATAGGATGCCGAGTGTATAGAGGTGATAGAAACTAAGGGACACCTAAGAAACCATGGACAGATCATCATCACAGTCATAAAGACTATGTCACAAATTGATAGGAGGTTCCATGGAGAAGCTTGCCCTGGGCCCAGTCAGTACAGGCTAAGATTCTGAGGCTCATCTTGTAGGTCATGGATTCCTATTAGAAGAATCCCCATGTGCCCCACCCTTCCAGGGGACATCCATATTAAAGCATAATTCCAGATAGACTAACTCAGGCTTCATCCCATTTTTGCCTTCTTAGGAAACCTGTGTTTGAATCCCAGGGAGTCAAACAGAGGGATAACAGAATCCTTTGTTTTCTTCATCAAAAAATAACCTCAAAATTCAGTTCTTTCATGCCAGTGAGATCTAGCTATCTATCTAGATCAAATGAACATAGAACAGCTGTCCTCATACCAATATCCTATGATAGCAAGGTTAAGAGCTACTCTGATGCCAAAAGCAATAAAAGGATAGTGTCAAGAGAAGGACATGCTCAATTTGCATTCTGGCAAGACCGGCCCAATGACAATGAGGGGATGGACTGAAGAAAGTAGAGTGTATTAGAGGTTATTTCCATAGTCTAGGAAAGGAACTGAAATTGTGCCATTCTGAATGGAGAGAACAGGAAGATGCATGAGGATTGGAAGGGGAAAGACATGCTCACCAAGGAGTACAGAGGGTGACGGAGAAGGAGGGAAGGACTCTGCTTAAATGTGAAACCAGCCTGCAAAAGAATATCAGAGATGGGATGAAGGGGAATACATTCATTTTAGAAATGTTGACATTTGGGAAGCCATACGTTCATATTTTCCAGACTTTGGTTTTCTGAAGACTAATGAAAGAAGGCAGGATAAAGTCTGAGATCAAATAATATAAACACCAGGTTTGTAGAGTTTAGGGTTAGCACACTTTTTCTGTGAAAGGCAAGATAGTAAATATTTTAGCCTTTGAAAGCCTAATAGTCTCTGTTACAGCTACTTACATCTGCTCTCATAGTGAAAGCAGCCAGGTACAGTATATAAATAAACGGACCTGGCTGTGTCCCAATAAAACTTTATTTACAAAAACAGGCAGTGGGTCCAATTTGGCCTACCATCCATGGTTGGCCAAGCCCTGATGTAGAGGCAGCCTTGATACAAAAAAGGATACCATATGAAATGTTTTCTCTGGGACTTTACTGTCATTAAATTAGATAATTTTTCAATGTCTAAACGCCAAGGGCATGTTCAAAGTTACCCTTAATTGTTATGTTTTCCTTCATTGCAGATTCCTATAATACACATATATTTTTTCATAATTAAAGACTGTAGCAGGCTTCAAAAACAAAGCAGTTACCAATTTATATGAAGCATGTATTAATAGACATCAGAATAAAGAGGAATAGTTGTTTTGCACTGAGAATTACATGTGTATGCACATACGTGTGTGTGTGTATGTGTAAAATAACATCCCCTTAAAAATATAGACTCAACTATCAATTCTGGTGGAAGAACTTTTTTTTTTTTTTTAAGATTTTATTCATTTATTTGAAATAGAGAGAGAGCACAAGTAGGGAGCAGAGGGAGAGGGAGAAGCAGACTCCCTGCTGAGTGAGGAGCCTGATGCAGGGCTCGATCCCAGGACCCTGAGATCATGACCTGAGCCGAAGGCAGGCGCTTAACTGACTGAGCCACCCAGGCGCCCCTCTGGTGGAAAATCTTGGTAGGCTAGCTGGCACTTCTAATATTCAGAGGCTAAGAATATTAATAAGGTTTTAATGTCTTACAAAAATGATTTCTAATAAAAAGAGATGTTGTGAATGAAATCTCCAGGGATGGTAGACAAAACTGGTATCTCTCTGTAGTGACTGACATTTACTTTCAAAAGCCCAGAAATCTTTCCTTGTGTACCAGGTAGGAAAAACCTGATTTAGTCATTAAAACAGTACATTAGGCAACACTTCTTAATAAGTAGCCAAAAATAAGTTGCCTAATGGAATATCGTGTTGAAACTATATTCCCACTAGTTATAACCTTAATGGGCTCCTGTCAAAAGATGGAATAAAAATAATGAGTAGATACCTATATTTCTCTTCTCATCCTTACATAGCTTTTTATTTTTTTGTAGCCAAAAAAAAGTGCCATATAAAGAAAAGAATGCAGAATTGTATGGAGATGTAATCTGAGCCTATAATTCCAACTTTCATAAGATCTACTTAAAATTATTAAAGCAGAGTGAAGGAAAATGCTAAATAGGCCTATAGCTCACTTTCATTGAAATATAGTTTGGTTTTAAAGTTGTTCTTTTGATCTGTTGTTGGGATCTGTCTCCATGGCAATGGTACTGGCTCATAAATATTCTTGCAGCAGGTTTATCTGATTTTAGTATGTGCAATTAAAAAGTTTCTCTTGACCATTTATCATTTCTCCCTGGTACAAAACTTTTCCATTTTGTTTCCTTTAGCATTCGGAATGTGGTAATTCCAGAGTCTGGTGATTTGCTGGCCTCTTTAGGGAGGTCCTGTTAACCTATGATTGTTTTCTTTGTTTTTCCCCCTTCCCGTGTCTGTTTTCCAGTTCTTTCATTCGCCAGTATCTTGTTAATTTGAAAATGTCTCACCCAGTTACCGGAACAAAGATAATTTAACATTTAGAAAAAAAAAAAAAAAACAATTAATCAGATATAAGGTTATTAACTTGGTCACTGAAAGGGTAAAAACGGAACTCTAAGTCAGAAACCAGCAAAACTTTTCTATAAAGGGCCAGATTAAATAGTTTGAGTTTTGCAGGTCATCACAATTACTGGACTCTACGCAGAAACAAGTAAGCAGCAGTCTGGGATATAAGGGGTGAGCCTGGGTGTGTCTCAATAAAACTTTATTTATAAAGCAATTAGCAAGCGGGAAAGCAAGCAAGCTATAGTTTGCCCACCCCTGTTCTAAGGTATCATTGAGGTAGTAGCTGCAGGAAGCATCTTCCGGTAGACTGAGAGAACAAAAGACAAGACTGGATTGTTACAATTTGGAAACTTACAAGAGCGGCCTCCCCTTACCCGAGTGGACCCAGACCCCTGAGGACGGGGTACCAGATGGCTGGTAGAGGCGTGATGAAGTTGGTTCGGCAAGTATTGGAAAAACTGCACACCAGATCCAACTAGACGGAACTGCTGCTCCCCAGGGGAGGAAGCATTGCTGGGGTGGTGCGCAGGGCAAGCCCTCAGCAAGCCCACAGGACGCTCAGGGGACACAGATAGGAAGACGCAAATGGGTTTTTTTCTTCGGTAGCCTTGCGTCTCCCCTTAGCGCCTCCTATTGGCTGCTCGATCTACCAAAGCAGATACACAGTTTGCAGAGCCCAGCATGGACGTTCACAATGGATAGAAGGGCAGGTTTGGAGCTGAGAGGCAATAACTTAATTGGCACATTATATCAAAACCCAAGATTCTCTTTTAACCGACGTTTTAGGGTTGAATTATGATTGGAAAATATCTCACATTATCACCCCCATGAGCATGTAGGGAACTATTTCACATTGGAATTGTCAGACTCCCCTCCCCAAACTACCCAATTCTGACAGTATAAACAATGATTGGTTGTTTAGCATCCATAAAGGAAGAGAACAGTTATATGTATGTATGTTTCTATATATGTATGTTTGTATGTAAGTGTGTGCGTGTACAGGGGTAGACATATAAGTGTAAGGTCCCAACTCTTCATTCTTAGAAAAGACTATGCTTTAATCTGAAATACATCCATATTTCTTTTTTGGTGTTAAAATACAATCTCTTTTATTGAGTACTAGTAATAGCACCTGGTACTAGTAGTTTCCGTTATTTAAATTCCTGCTTGGAAAAAAAAAAAAATGTTAGCAATTCTATGTCAGTTCTCCTTTTGTAATTTTTTTTTTTTTAATTTCACTGGTTGATGAAATGCAGAAGCCCTGGAGCGATTGTTTATGAGAATATCTAGTTCTGATTGATTGATTGATTGAATGATGGATTGATGGACACGTGATGACGGATTCATCAGGCAGGCTATTCTCAGTAACATCCTTTGAAGATGTTTTCAAAGCTAGACAGTCACTCAGGAGAAAAATCTCTAGAAGGATGCACTGAAGTTGAGTGCTCTGGACTGTCAAAATGGCTTTCTGTGTCGATGACCCTGTGTGTTTGTGTATACCTAGACAATAAATAATACATGACATATGAGTGACATCGATTTCAGCATGTAAATATCTACGAGTCTTGCATCAGAACAGAGTTTCTTCTCAGCTCCACCATCTGTGCCATATTTTCTAGTTTTGACATTTTCTCCCCCAGTAGTTTGTTATTTTAACATCTTGCGCTAGATCTGGTTGGGCTTTAGCCCTCTCTTGAGTAATGTTTTCTGGATGCAACATACCTGTACAGCGTAATTGACACTAACTGTCGCTATGGCGGGGAAATGCCAGAGTTGGACTCAAACAAACCTTCAAGCCATCTATTATATTATGTGCCTAGTGATGGCTCACAGGTACCTATTTATATCTCCTTTTAAATATTTCATATCTTCTCTATTACTGATAAGAGTTAATCCACAAGCTTTCCCGAGGGCTTTTCATAAGTGTACATGGGATCTCATTTCTCATATTGGGAATCACCTTGCATTATTTTTATTACAGAAGTTTGGTAGATTCCCCAGAAAAGTTACCTGGCAAAGAAATAATCAAGAAGATTCATAATGAGTCATTCAGTGCAACCGTGCGCGTGATACTTTATCATTGTGGCCATTGTGGGAGTGGTGGACGCAGCCTTAGTACGCTGATTCTGTATTTTTGGAATAGAATGCTCCCAGCTTGTCTGCCCTAAGGACACAGAGGATATTAATGGCTTAATATTTGCAAGCCGCTATATATATTTTCACAGCAAAGGACAGCAGAGATCATTTGTAAGACCTAACCTTAAGAAATAGAACTACATACAAAGTAGGCCATGCCAACTATACTTCTTATTTTCTACCGTAAGAAACCATTTTGCATTATTAACTAGCTTCCAGATTGTTGATTTTTATTAACTCTCTGACTGCTTGGCCATAGAAAGAATTTAAAAAGACATTTTGATCCCAAAGTCTCCTTTCAAGAGAAGCTGAGGGCTTTTTCCGTGGGTGAGTGGTTTTAAAATCCCGCAAAACTGACACATTTTTAGAAGTCTGTTCAGCAAACGTAAGTGCTCAAAATTGTGAAGATTTTGGAGACCACAATTTTCCCAGCTGGATGAAGTGGATAGTGCTAAGAAGCCTCATAGATCATACCATGTTGTCATTTATTATAATGTTTTAACACACTACAGAATTTGTGTTGTCAAGAACATTGGGTGGGGTGATTTATTGGCTAGGATTGATTATGTTGCTAATAGCGCAGATGGCTTGAATTTTGGAAGGGGGAAATTTCTTGTCACTGAGCATGAAGGAGTAAATGCTGAGTTGCCAAGAAACAAAGGGGCCTTCACTTAGAAAACCCTTATTTACCTGCCGCATGTGGACAACATTCAAGAGGTGGTTTTTGTTTCCTTCAAATGCACCCTTAAAACACTCTTTTTCTTGCCTCGGGGAGCTGTGGGCATTTTATGTGTGTGAAATGTTTTCTGCAGCGGAGCCAACTTGTCAGCTCTCCCTCTGGGACAGCGTGGACACTGCTTTCAGAGTTTCTCTTTAGTTTCTGCTGCAAGTACCGTAACCATGCCCTTGCCTGCGAGGCTTTTTGCAGCTGAAATGTCCCGAGCTCTGACGTTTGCATTGACTTTCAGGGAGTTCCTGTAGGCTAACACCTGGAAGCCATCAGCGCAGATGCCCGGCCGCCGCGCCACATGCGTACCCTGCACAGCAGTGGGGCGCTTGTGCAGAGGCATTGACCCCCAAGGTGAAACAAAGAGGACAGACACCAGATTGTCTCGTGCGAAAATGAGACTGCCTCTCCAGGTCGGATCATGATTATTCAAAAATTCAGATGAGGAGCAAAACATCCCTGAATAATAAACAACTCAATTATGCCTTTTCTTCCTGAGTGATACATATACGCAGAGGTTTCTCCTCAGACCCCAATGACAAGTCACCCTGTCTCTTTTGACGCTCATTCTGTTCACTCAAAGGTGGGCTTTTGGAGACCAGGACCTTGGGCTTTACCATCTCCCATCAACAGCCAGTACTCTTGTGCTGGATCCTTTAATCTTAGCTGCTCACAAGTTACACTTAGAGCATTTAAATATTAATAAAGGGACAACACCTGCGAAGAGTGAGATCAGACTCTAATTTGAAGAAGCCTTGACATATTACGAAGTTTGCGACTGGCTTCATGTAGTTTGGGCTGGAATATTGTGCTTACAGCAGTGAGTCACCTATAAACTAAGGATTTATTCTTCAGGTTCATTTATAGAAATAAAGTGAAGCCATCGTTGGAGTGCTGATTAATTGAATCACCTGATAAATGTCTCCTTATCAAAAGAGGAACAACGCTCATCTCTGTAGATAGACTTCTTGAGAAATTTCTCTAATGGAGACCATCTCCCTTTAAATGAATGAGATTTCACAGGTCTGCTCTTGCACACAATCATTTTCCAACACTGATATATATTCTGGGCAAATTTGCAAGGCTCCACTTAAAAGCTTTTTATTCTTCTTCTGTGCACGCTAGGGACAATAAACACACACCTCTCTTTGAAGTAGAGTGAAGAGTGACTCCATCAAGTCAAGGGGCCCTGCAAAAGAATGCAAAGCAAAAGTTGAAAAACTTGACTAACAACCATTTGGGGATTGGATTGAAAATGTGTTTCAGTGGGGATTCCATTAACTGATCAAAGAGTGATGTGTGCACATACACATTTATGCAGGCTGTTACACGAGAAGTTTAAATTTGTTTTTCCACGGGCTTTATCAAATGGGCTTGGCCACCATATTATTGCCACCAGCACTCCAATGTCACATCAAAGCAGATTTGTTCAATGCATCTCTGTAACTCATTACCTGAATTTCCTATCTCATATGCAGTTTCATTTGCTAACTGGCTGATGTTTATTTCTTCCTAAGAGAAGCCTTCTATTTGAAGAAGGAGCTGACTGGCTCGTTCAGGTTCAGATGTGGACAATCACTTCCATTGGCGAAACCAGACAAAAAGTGTTTCTTCCTCAAGGCAAGAGAAGCTCATCTGCAGATTTGTATCTGAGAGCTGGTTCTAGATATTTTTAGTGCTTTATTGAGCCTAAAATCTGGGTCTACTTGACTCAATGTTCACAACCAGCACAGGACTATTTATTATTGAGTAACATTACTAGCAGGTTAGATGGTTTAATAATTAATTATTGAACCCCTACCTTCCGCCTTTTACTGTGTTAAGCACTGCAGAAAGAGTGATGGATGGGATAGACATGCTGCCTGCCCTCATGATATTCTGGGTGGTAAATAGGCATCCGTTTGTTCTCAGGTCTCCCCATTTAGACATATTTGTAATCTTTCAAGTTTTTTTCCAATTTCAGCCAGATATAGCTACACAGCCCCATATTCAAGGTGGGAGTGGGAGCAAGAATGAAGGGAGCAGAGAGAGAGATAAATTGGTCTGCAGCTATTTCTGATACCACCCCCCATTTTCATATCCTTCCTACTCATTGACACCATTCTTATAAATCCCAACTGAACTAAAATCAACAGCATTATATCTTCTCTGCAGCCCAGGTATCAGTGTTGAAAAAAATAGAGGTACATCAACGCCACTCGGCCCCCATCAGAGCAGGTGTGTGACTGCGCTCTGATCAGGGGACACCATGGGGCAGCACAGATGGTGTTTCCCATCACATGACTTGGTGTGCTGAGATACATTTCATTACCCCAGCCTTGTTCATCTCTGAACAGAGCTACAAGGTTAGGTTGATTTGGGACACAGGTTCCTTTCTTCTACTCTTTGATCAGCTGGGAAAAGTGGATGTTGGTCAAGATAGTCTAGATACTAAACTCTGTAATCATTTAGAGTCAAAAAGTCAGTGTGCAAACCTGATTATATGCCCAATACTTTGCTTCCAAAAAAAAAGAATTTTTCAAAATTTGTTTCTGTTTTTGTGCCTTTACACATGGGATCTTTTGGGGTTTTGTTTTATAAGTATAATGAATCAAAAATTTTCAGTTGCCCCACTGCAGTGAGGTCCTCATATGGTGAGCATTATCTAGAGACCCAGATCTTTTCAGTGAGAATCTCAATAGGTGAAATAGAAAATGATCAGCGAGCAATGAGTACTATTATAAGGGAAACGTCATTTAAAATGAAGGCTTCAACATCTGTTTCCCTTTCTAATTACAAATGCAACACTCCCTCCTGACACCCAGTCTCACCAACACCGCCATGAATCACAACCATAAAAAAACTAAAAAATGAAGTGATTTACGTGGTTTTATGTGCTTTGTATTCAGAACCACATGCACACTTCAATTATGTTGCTATCATGCACCAGATGAAATCAGGTGGGATGGAGGGAGGGAAAACAGAACTCTTACACTAACCATGCAATTCTTTCTTCCATAGATTTTCACTAAAGTCTCATGTAAACAAAAATGGCCCTGGAAAGGGAAAATACACACACACACACACACACACACACACACACAGATGAGAAGAAATCAACTTTAGAAAGTACCTTTGGTCATTGTCAATAAATATTTATTAAAAGCCTACTATGTGACAGGCATGGTGTGGCCTCTGGGGACAAAGGAGTAAACAAAACCGTCCTAGAAGTGACGCCTAATTGTTGAAGGAGACATTTAAAATATACGATTGCATACGTTAATATATAATTATTACCATGATGTTTCGGTGAAGGAAAACTTCATGGTTCTATGACAATGAGACTTTCCTCAAAAATCCCAAGAAGATAGCAAAACCCTAAGAAGACATCAAAAGACCACGTGAAGCATTCTTCAGCTGACTTTTAGAAAACACAACCAGAGTCCTATTTCCAGGAGTTTTCAGTTTCTAGTCATTCAGTAATTAGAAGACAGGTATGTGTAATTGAAGTAAATATTAAAGATATGATTTATAGATTTAAATTTCCAAAATTTCAGGCTTAAAGGATGAGAACAGTCTGTAATCCATATGTCAGCCTTTATACCAAGAAGTAATAAGTCTTGGGCGCCTGGGTGGCTCAGTTGGTTAAGCGACTGCCTTCGGCTCAGGTCATGATCCTGGAGTCCCTGGATCGAGTCCCGCATCGGGCTCCCTGCTCGGCAGGGAGCCTGCTTCTCCCTCTGACCCTCCCCCCTCTCATGTGCTCTCTCTCTCTCTCATTCTCTCTGTCTCAAATAAATAAATAAAATCTTTAAAAAAAAAAAAAAGAAGTAATAAGTCTAGTGTTGATTAGTATGGAACAGTCTGATACACAGAAATAGAGCCGTGAAGGGTCCTGAACTTGATGACTAAGGATGTGGGTTGAGACAGCAGCCAGGTCAAACACAGCCCTAATCTGGCACAGATGGGTGCCCAACTTGCGATGGCTCCATTTATGGTTTTTGACTTGATGATGGAGCAAAAGCCATATACGTTCAGTAGAAACCATACATTGAATTTTGCATTTGGATCTTTTCCAACCAGAGCCAGAGATGTGCCCTATGATTCTCTCCCATGAGGCTGAGTGGCGGTTGTAGCCTCCAGGCAGCAAGGTGATCAAGAGCGTGAACAACAAATGCCTTACAGTCATTCTGTACCCATACAACCAGTCTGCTTTTCACTTTCAGTACAGTATTCAGTGCATTACATGAGATATTCAACACTTTATTAAAAATAGGCTTTGTGTTACATGATTTTGCCCAACTGTAGGCTAATAGAAGTGTTCTGAGCAAGTTTAAAGTAGGCTAGGCTAAGCTATGTAGGTTAGGTGTATTAAATAAATTTTTTACTTGTGCTACTTTCAACTTAATGTAAGTTTATCAGGGTGTAACCCCATGGTAATTTGAGGAAGATCAGTATAGAATTACACCAATTTCTTGGAGAGAAGAAAGTTATCATTGAATCAACAATATAGGAATACTTATATATTATTGTGTATCATATTATACTACTTCATGTACATCTACAAATACATGCAAATTGTATGCTGTATTGTACATACTGCTTAACCTAAGACTATAATATATTGTATTAGTAAAAGAGAGGCTATGCTGTGTAACGAACAGTTCCTGATTCTCAATGCTTTAAAACTCACTAATGCAACATGTTCATTTTCTTTCCATGGAAACGCAGTTCCATGTTGTCCTCAAATAAGAACTCATGATGATGGAATTTCCACCAGCTGAAACATTTCTCATTGCCATTATAGTGGAAAGGGCTCATGAAGAATTGCCCACTGGTTCTCAAATGCTTCCATCTAGATACTATGTTCATTCAAATTTCATTGACTGAAGCAAAGCTTATTACTGGGACAATTCTCTCATTTGCCCAAAAGTAGAGGAACCAGATCTTTTTTTTCCACCTCATAAAACATACATATTGCATTAAATATATATATTTATATTTAATATATTTATATAAATATACTTATATTTATATGTTTAATATACATTACTATATGGAGCACCTGGGTGGCGCAGTTGGTTGAGCCTCTGACTCTTGGTTTTGGCTCAGGTCATGATATCAGGGTTGTGAAATTGAGTCCTAAGTCAGGCTCCACGCTCCGCACAGAGTTTGCTTGAGAGTCTCTCTCCCTCTCACTCTGCCCCTCCTGCTCGTGCTCTCTCTCTTTCGCTAAAATAAATAAATAAATCTTTTAAAAATATGTATATATTACTATATGGCTGTATTCCATTCTGTCATTTTTTCCAGTAACATATAAAATATTGGTATCTGCACTAGGTTCATCTGATTATCTACAATTAAAATAAAGATACTTTTATCAGGAAAATCTGATAAATAGCCTTTGCTTTCCACCTCTCTTTTATAAATGGCATCTAACCAGGTGAACATGAAAACACAAGCTGTTTTGCCCACTAAGTAGAAATAGGAGGGGTGCCTGGGTGGCTCAGTGGGTTAAGAGTCTTAGTCTTGATTTCAGCTCAAGTCATGATCTCAGGGTCATGAGATTGAGCCCCACATTGGACTTCACACTCAGTGGGGAGTCTGCTTAAGATTCTCTCTCTCTCCCTTTGCCTCTCCCCCTCTGCTCGCACTCTTTCTCTCTAAAAAAAATAATAATAATAATAAGAAGAAGAATACTAAAGACATCTCTGTAAGAGTGCATGGTTCCTAAAAACTCCATTCGTGACAGCAACTGAGATATGACATGTCACGTGCTCACAAGGTGGAGTTAATGATTGGTAACCTGCAGTTACTGAAACTTAAAAGAGCAGGAGTAGGTGGGAGAGCAAGCCACACTGATAAAATCTAATTAATATGGACCCAGTTTGTCCATTAAAAAAGTTTTTTCCCCTAAAAATATGTTATGCATGTTATGCTGGATTTAATCAACAGTCAGAACAAATATTTTTTCAGTGTGTTATATAAGGAATAAAACATTTTGGCCTTCCTTTACAAGAAAATGACACATTCGTTTCACAGAAGAGGTCTTTCATGTACACAAAAACTTTTTTGCTTATACATCTATATTTTTGAAACTGTACATATCTTGTTGAATAGTTCCTTTTCTCTCCTTCTTCCAAAACATACATACATAATCCTTGCCCTAGGAAATCACTAAAGGTTTTATTTCAATAGTAGAGCATAAATATTAAAACAATAGCTAAGTAAACATAAGGACTTCAAAGACAGTCGGACAATTCATACTTTTTCAGATACTGTAACATCTTTTTCTGTGATTGCAGGATATGAACCTTGAACACACCTTTATTTTCTCTACTTCCAGAGCTGTCTGTAAAACAACTTGTATTTTGTAGCATGGATAAGAAACAACAGTCCAAGGAGTTCAGTGTTACCTAAGTGTGGTTGAGCATCTTTTCATTATATTTCCTTAACAGCTTTAAAAAAATCCTATTATCTGATTAGATGAATCATCAAATTCTTTTCATATACATTTTTTTATTGTAGTAAAATATACGTAACATAAAATTTATCATTTTAACCAATTTAAAGAGTAAATTCAAGGGCACAGAAAATGTTCACAATGCTGTGAAACTACCATCACTATCTAATTCCAGAACAGTTTCATCATCCCAAAAGGAAACTTCGTAACCATTCGAGCACCCCCTTCCCATCCTCCCCACACACAACCCTTGGTGACCACCAATCTCCTCTCTGTCTCTCTCAGTTTTCCTATTCCGGGTATTTCATGTGACTAGAATCATGCAATATGTAGTAGCCTCTTGTGTCAGTTAGCATAATATTTTCAAAGTTCATCCATACTTGTAGCTATATCAGAACTTCATTCTTTTTCATGGCTAAATAATATTCCATTGTATGGATATGTCACCTTTTGTTTATCCATTCGTGCCGATGGACATTTGAGCTGTTTCACCTTTTGCTATTACGACTAGTGCTGTTACGAACATTTGTGTACAACTTCTTGTTTGAACACATGTATTTAAGACTTTGGGATATATATTGTGGGATCATATGGTAATTCTGTTTAACTTTCCAAGGAACTGCCAAACTATTTTCCAAAGAAACTGCACAATTTCACATTCCCATGAGCAATATGGGAAGATTCTAACTTCTCCAAATTCTCACCAAAACTTGTTATTTTCCTTTTTAATATCTTTATTCTGGTCACCTCAGTAGGTGTGAAGTGACATCTCATGCAGATTGATTTGCATTATTCTAAGGACTAATGGTGATGAACATCTCTGCATGAGCTTGGTAGCCATTTGTATATCTTCTTTGAAGAAGAAATGTCTATTCAAGTCCTTTGCCCATTTTTTCCTTGGGTGGTTTGTCATTTTGTTGCCAAGTTGTCAGGGTTCTCTGAATAATCTGGATGGTAAACACTTATCAGATGTATGATTTACAAATATTTTCTTCCACTTCATTTGTTGTCTCTTCACTCTTTTGATAGTGTCTGCTGATTAAACAAACATTTTAAATTTTGTGAAACTCAATTTATCTGTGTTTTCTTTTGTTGCTGGTGCTTTTGATGTCACATCTAAGAAACCACTGCCAAATACAAGGTCAAGAAGTTTCCCTCCTATGTTTTCTTCTCATAGGTTTATAGTTTTTGCTTTTATACTTAGATCTTAGATCCACTGTGAGTTGATTTTTGTATACAGTATAAGGTAAGAATCCAACTTCATTCTTTCGCATCTGGATATCCAGTTGTCCCAGTATCATTTGTTGAAGAGACTATTTCTCTCCAGTAAATGGTCTTCAAACCCTTTAAAAAAATCACTTAGCCATAGATTTAGGAGCTTATTTATGGATTCTCAATTCTATTCCTTTGAATATATGTCCATCCTTATGCCAATACCATACCTTTTTTTATTATTCTTAGAGCTTTTTATTAAATTATAAAATGAGGAAGTTTGAGTTCTTTTTTAAAGATTGTTTAGGCTCTTCAGCTTCCCTTGCAATTCCATCTGAATTTTAGGATCAGCTTTTTCATTTCTGTAGAAAAAGCCATTAAGATTTTGATAGGGATTGCACCAAATTTGTAGATAGCTTGGAGAGTATTACCATCTTGATAATATTAAGTCTTTCAATCCATAAAGAAAGGATGTCTTTCCCATACCTATTAATTTTTAAGTTATATCAAAGATACCCACTTTCAAAATATTTTAATGATGGATAGTATTACTCCTTTCATGGACAATACTAGATATTTTGAGTCTTTTTGTTTAATTGTCAAGTAATACCTTATATGATTATAAAAGTTTTTAAAAAGATATAATAAATATGTGAAATATAATCAAAAATTTTACCTACCCCATATAAATGAATTTGAAGGTTATCCCTTTTAGAAGATTAAATATAGAAGATTAAAATAAAGATTAAATATAGAAGATTAAAATAAAGATTAAAATAAAGAATCAATCAGTTCTTGTGGTTCAATAAGAGGTATAAAGGGAAATGTACCTTGAGAAACTTCCAAAGGCACAAAGTTAAGAATATCTGATCACAGTTGATTTGTTAGAATTGTCATTACTAATATGTTGGCATTTTATTTTATTTTTTTATTTTTTTTTTTTAAAGATTTTATTTATTTATTTGAGAGAGAGAGAGAGAGAAAGCACATGAGAGGGGGGAGGGTCAGAGGGAGAAGCAGACTCCCTGCCGAGCAGGGAGCTCGATGCGGGACTCGATCCCGGGACTCCAGGATCATGACCTGAGCTGAAGGCAGTCGCTTAACCAACTGAGCCACCCAGGTGCCCAATATGTTGGCATTTTAAAAGTGAATAACTACTTCTTTCTTCTCTTTCCAAATTAAAAAAAAAAAGATATGAAGAAATCAAATGTATCAAGTTCATATTATCAGTTTAATTACCAATATAACCTAGATTAGACAGCTTTAATGGATTTCCTATTAATCTCTCTAAATAGAATTTATCCCCCAGGACTTCAGGTGAGCAGACCAGGTAAGACATTGCCTGTCCTGTAGATGGGCAGATGTAAGAGAGAGGGAGGGGAAGAGAAAGAGGTCTGAACAGACCACCACACTCAATTCTTCTTCCAAAATTCACCAATCAATCATCATCTTCCAGACCTGGGGACTTGTTAAGGGACAGAGAATAACTGCTTATCCCATACTATTCTTCCTGAGACAGCAGTGTGCATTCTCTCTTTTCTGTGGAAATATAAGGAGTGGAGAATAAGTGTTACTCTCAACTGTTCCAAGGCTCACAGAGCATGTTAACCAACCACCTTTGACCTTGTATTGACATTTTATTTTAATCTAATAGGTAAGTGGTGCACAGGCATATAGTCAATCCATTTATAGTTAGTGTATCTTCTTTCATATAGGATTATAATTTATTTATTTACAGCACAGATCAAATCACCACAAATCCACATTCATATTCTTTATTCAAACTTCTAACTTTGGTTTAGGAATTGTCATATTCTTTTATCTCTCCACTTCTCTTCACCTCATTGATCCCATATAAGAACACTCTAAATTTTAAAGCATGGTAATTGATTTTGAAATATGGGTAAAATGCCCAAATGGTGATTCCATAGGCAATCAGATATATGTTTCTAGAGTTCAGTTCTAGAGTTCAGAACAGGGGTGGTGGGAAGTTCCCTGTGGTTATTGATACCAAGAGACTGGAAAAGATGATTGAGAACACTGTAAGAAGAAAAGGAGGAAGAAAGAAACCAAGGAAAATCTGGAGGTGTTCTAAAATCTAAGAGGAAAGCAGAGAAAAAGGATCTGAAACCAGAGACTGATAAGGAACAGGCTGAGAGGTTGGAAACAGGGAAGCCCTGTTTCAAAAAGGAAGGAATGTCGAACACCAGAGAGAAATCATGTCAGATAAAGTTTAAAAGTAGCCATTGGATTGGGCATCTAGGAAGATGTTGATAATGTTAGAGAGTATAGTTTCGGCAGATTGATGAGAAAATAACACAGATTATGTTGAGCTCAGGTGAGAAGAATGAGAGAGAAGAGAGTAGACACAATGAAATAATTTTTGGAAGCTTGGCTCAAACAGAAGGAGATATAAAGAGTGTTTCTACAAGGAAGAGAAGAAGTCTTTTTAAAAATATGGGCGCCTGGGTGGATCAGTCATTAAGCGTCTGCCTTCGGCTCAGGTCATGATCCCAGGGTCCTGGGATCGAGCCCCACATCAGGCTCCCTGCTCAGCGGGAAGCCTGCTTCTCCCTCTCCCACTCCCCCTGCTTGTGTTCCTGCTCTGGCTCTCTTTCTGTCAAATAAATAAATAAAATCTTAAAAAATATATAAAAAAATAAAAAATTAAAAATTCACCTTTAAAAAAAATACGGGTGAGGCTTCACCATGTTTATATGCCAAGGGAAAAGAGAAATGGAGGATGAGGGAAGAGGTAGGAAAGGTCGGGGTTAGTGGCTAGAGCAAGGTCTCTGAGAAAGGCCATGATGGGACTCAGTGCCCACGTGGAAGGTTCCATTCTAGAGTGGATGAGTGTCACTCTTCCTGGGAGACAAAAGAGATAAGATTCTTGCAAATACAGATTTAGAGTCTCAAATGAGACTCTTTTATTTTTTAATAAAATCTTTTATTTTTTATTTTATTATTTTATTCTATTTATTTATTTTTTTTAAATAAAATCAGATGAAGGACAGTTATCTGCTGCGGGAGATAAAGTAGCCAGGGTGAGGATGGAGGCTATCAGAACTGTACACGTTTTCAGTAGCAGCTAAGGACAATTAAAGAGGTTATTTATCAGGGACAATTAGTAATTCTGCTAAGTAACATTAAAGACACCGATGATTCTGGATATCATTTGCATGTTCAATCTGCATACAAGCAATAACTGATCTAGAGAAGTTTTGGGGGGTCCTTCAAACTGGTTGCCAAGTGAGCAAGGTAATGATAAACATTAAGATAGTTGGCTCAATTTTTCAGTATATTCTTATTCCAAGTGACAAGAGGAAGATGAAGGAGATATTAGGAAAATCACAGGTAAGCCAATGGAAATCAGATGGATGAAGATTCAAAGCCACTGAAGACTTGAATAGAGCTCTCTTATGTGATGTGATGGAACAGGCCCTGCAACAAGTCAGTTGATAGATATGCTCTTCACCTTTTCTTGTAGACTCTTTTCCTTTCAGTTTTATCCAAATAACTTCACATAATATTCTTTGGCACTGGCCGCTTGACCTCACACCCTGGATCTGATTTGGTGAGCTGCTGTGCATTATTTGCCCTGCTTCTCCAACTTGGATTTCTGGCAGGATGTTGCCCTGGTTCTAGGCACTACAACCACATAACCTCAGATTGAGGAAGTCCACACAATCTAGAATTTGGAATACATACCTGCACACTGTGCAAGGTGGCCCATCATATTCTGAGCCCAGGCCGCTGGCATATCTCCTGTCAGACCTTCTGGGTTCTTCCCAGGAGGGTAGTCAGAACACTATAAAAGTATGGCAAACATCAACAACCATTCCAAGTCTACATGGATTCCCAAACTTCAGTGACTTCATCCACAGTAAGTACACACACACTCTAGGGGCTTAGCACTTTCCTAATATAAATTATAGTGAAATAGTGAAAATTTAGACAGCAATTCTAATGTTGCTTCTTCTTCTTCGTCTTCTTCATCTTCTTCTTCTTCTTCTCCTCCCCCCCCTCCTCCTCCTTGTTCTCCTTCTTCCTTTTCTTCTCCTTCTCCCCTTCCTCCTCCTCCCCCTCCTTCTACTCCTTCTTCTTCCTCTTCTTTTTCTCTGACTTTTTCTCTCTCTATTACTGATTTTACTGATTTACCTATCTTGAATTAGACTTTCAAAGCTGATACAGCCATGCAAACCCATATAAATTTTCATAGCAATGTTACTTCTTTTTCATAGCTTGAATTTACTTACTTAGGCCTCATACAAGGAAGTGACATTGACTTTCAGGAACTTTATATAATATCTTTCTTGGCAACTTCTTCTCCTTCTTGCATACTTTCATAAAGCACTATAGGGTCTTTTGTTACAGACCCTATCTCTCAGGACCCATGCTTCTGATATACAGTCTTATCTTTCACCTTTTGTCTTCAGTGGTAGAACCAGTAAAAGTCAAGGCAAGGTGAGGGGTGGTAGGGAAGACCCCAGAGAACCCAATCTGCAACCCCTAGAACCATATGGAAACACTGTAGTAGGCTCTCCTTCCATAATATCACACTTATCCCCTTGTGTCAAGAAAAAAAGGCAAAACTACTTCTTTAAATATCCTTTGGTCTACTTATTATGGTAAATCTGTATTATATATTATTGTTGAGGAATAAACTCAAAGAAATATTAATTGATCTACACAGGGAGACAGTACAACAGTGGGGAATTGGTATACCATGGTGCGCAGGAACATGGCTTTTAAGCTCATGAAGAGCTAGATTTGGAAAACAATTCCACTAAATACTGACAGTAGTTAATATCTATAAGCCTCATTTACCACATCCATAAAATGGGGATACAAATACATTTCTCAAAAAGTTCACATGAAAATTAAATGATATAATGTATATAACGTGCTCAGTATGGCACATGGCCCATTAAAAGAATTTAATAGAGGTTAGCATTATTAGTTATTCATTGGTAAAGTACCTTTGGAAACTACCTTTATGACTTAATCAAATGGTAAGTAACTACAATCATTGTTTGGAAACATCAGCTAAGAAAACGATTGGGCACATCTAAGAGGAGCCCCCACAGATATCGGCTATCACATGAGCACCTTTTCTCTTGTTCCTTCCTCACAGACAATGGAGAATAGCTGGTCCCCTTCACCTGATTCATGTACTAGAAATCACTATTAACTGGCCTCTCTACTCACTCTTCCCCAGGCTTATAAAAAAAAAAAAAAAATCTCATTTAACCTTTTCAAATGGGGCTTGTTTTCCAACTCCTTAATAATCTTTGTGGCTCACCTTTGGACTCTCCACATTTTCTCTCTGAATTATGAAGGCACAAAACGGATACAGTGCCGTGAGTCTGCCCAGCACTAGCATAGTGTTCGAATTACCGGGGTGGAAAATGAGGACAGGGAAGAGCTTCGGTTTTATGGCTGGATATTGTGCTCCCTTTAAAAACAGTAGCACATTGCTGATGCAGCTCTCGGATACTAACAATCTGACGTGAAGGTCTCTTTCGTTGCCATGTAAATATATGGTTTTTTCTCTTCTTACTGGTGACTTTTTTCCTACCTTAAGTTTCTCTATCCTGGTAAGGCAATGTTAAAGAAAGTTAAAAAAATGGTAAAGAAAGTTAAAGAAAATAATGATAATTTGCTGTAATGTAGTGGAAATGCAAAGGAAGGTCATTGTCACCCAGATAATGTGGTTAATTGTATCTATTTTCCTTTGCATATTGTCTCTTTTGACAGACAATCTTCTCAACATGTATCCATATAATTTTAGAACTGGAAAAGACCCTAACAATAGTGAAAATCGGCATTTTTATTGTAGTACAGAGAGAAAGGTTGCATGGTCAAAATACAGGAAACTTATCTACCTCTTAGAAACTCCCAGGGTTCATTGGTACATGAAACCCAAAGAATCCAGTGGTAAATAAAAATGTTCAGTTCCTCTGACCAGGTTTTTCTCAAGCCCATTTCATGTTGGAAACTTTGGGGGATCCGTACTTACATCTAATAGAAATTGCGTTAAAGGTAGAATACACTAAAAATGTTAATATCGCCCAAATTTATTATTATACACAAGAAAACTGAGGCCCAAAGTGGTTACTTGCCCCATTCTCATTCCTTTTATTTTTACTCCTCTAAAATACTACCATTCTCCCTCATGCTTGTGCACATTTTCCCCCAGATATTTCTGATTGCTGCATTTTGACCAAAATGGCTAAACGTGCCTTCATCGTCCTTCAACAAAGAGAAAACAGCAAACTTACAGATTTGTACTTAGAAATAATTTCTAACCTATCCCGTAAAGGGCTCTTCTCCACGTACTTCCTAAAGATATGTTGCTGCAAGTGTTGTTGGAGGAAATGTGTGTTAAATGTGTATTCTTTGGCTGTAGACTAGAGACTATGGTCTTTGATCTGTCTTTGAATACGTATTTACATAGTCAGGTTTACTAGTTTCAAGTCCTGCTAACACGTGAGGAAATGACAAAGCATGAGGTCACCATGAAGTCATAAAATATGCCAAATGATAATCAATATTAATTTATAAATGCATGTGTAATGCACACATCTCCTTTTTCAGCTGGTGATTCCTATCACCCAGAAAAAGTCTCATGGAAGAGAATTATACAAGTTCTTTCCTTTTAGCCTGGCAACTGAAGGCCATGGAAAGCATCCATTTTGAGAAAGAGGTCACTTTTGATTATTGTGCATGACCTGGGGCAAGTGTCTTCATTTCTACTCTAAAGAATAACCCATTTGAAAATCACACTGAGACCCTCACATAGCAGATGAGAGCAGGGTAGTATCAACAACCTGAATAAGAGAGAGCTTGGGAATTGATTTTCTATGTTGCTGTGACCAATCTGCTTTTCATTAGTTCCACTAACATCAGTACTAAATATATAAAAAGAAGAGGTGTGTGTGTGTGTGTGTGTGTGTGTGGTGCGGCGTGGTGTGTTGCTCTGTTTTTGTTTTATCTTACCATTATTCCCACAAGGCTGTAGCCTTCCCATGAAAGGGGACGGGGACGAGCAATCCTCACCCTTCTCTTATTTGTCTTCCAGACCCAAATCTCTCCGTTTTCCCAAGTCAGCAAATGCCTTGTACATCGAAGCACTAAACTTGGCTCCTGAAAATATTGCCTGCTTGTTAAATCACCCACACTGGATAGGCCCTTAAAGAGCCAGACATGACTTGAAATTTACTGCCACAAACATATAGATCTTCTGAAGACATGCGGTTCTCTTGAGTCTTTTCCCCAAACAAAGCTCTTGATGTTCGTCCCTGCAGAGGGCAACCAAGAGCCATGCTGCTGGCCAGATCCATCCTTGCACCCTGAAGAAACTGGGGCTTTTGTAGGACCCTGACAGCTAATCAGAGTCATGTGAATGGCTTTAAGCTGACCCATCTTTTCTTTTTAATTTAGCAGTATGAGCAACTGCTTGGAAAGACCAATTAGGCTGACCCATCATTCCTTCAAAGGCCTGATTGTTCTGCTGCTTCGTCAAGTATATCAAGTACACATACGACACATAAGATAGGCTGGAGAAGCCAGATGCACAACACGGATCTACAGGCATCCTGATTTTTACTGACTCCAGCCTACTCCTTGTCTGTGTAGGCAGATTCGGTCTTCTTTGGTGTCTCAAAGTTTGGCCCAACCCATCGGACCTCCTTTCGACCATCTGAGACCAGCTTTGTTTCATGAATTAACCTCCCTTCGTGGAGTCTAACAGCCATTAGCCAGAATGTTATTGGCTTGGTGGCAAGGAGTTCCATAGCTATGTAGTGGCATTTTTTTTTTTTTAATTTCCCAGCTCTCTGCACTCCCATTGATAACACAGCAAATGTGCTTCAGAGCTGACAGTGTCCTGTTCCTCTTCATTGCAGTATCCCAGGACTGCATCATTTAAACTTGCACACAGCTGGACGATCTGCAGGAACCTCCTACACGGTTTTCCCCATCAGGCCTACCCAGCTTCAGTTCAAGGATAATACTGCCTGCTTCCACAACCCAGAAAAGTAAACTAACTCATTATCTGAGAAAACACAAGGTTTAAAATCAAATGTCTTCGAGATCAGTGGAGCTCACTTATGAGCTTGTTTTCTGCTGCTTTCTAGCTCCCGGGTAGTAGGTCCTTTCTGAAGACGTACACTCCCGGGCAATTTTCACATTACTGTGAGCACACCTTAACTAATGGCGTCTCAAGAGTTTAGATCCCCAAGGAACCACAGAGAGCATATGAAAACTGAGAAATGGAACCATATTATAATAATGCCTGAGACCAGGGTTCTCAGAGAGTGATCCTGAGACTAGCAACATCAAGGTCAACGGCACCTGGAAACTTGCTAGAAAAGCCAACTCCTGGGCCCTACTCCAGACCTGCTGAATCACAAATCCTTGGTCCAGCCAGCTGTGTTGAGTAAGCCCTCCAGGTGAGTCTGATGCAAGCTACCCTGCCTTAGATATTTTTTGAGGCTTTTAAGATTTACAAATTATTATTATGACATATAGCAGTTTCACTTCATTTCATAATAACTTCGTCAAATCAGCAAAGCAGATATTAGCTTCTTCAACTTCCTGAAGAAGAAACTATACTTTAGAAAGGGAATTTGTTCAAGAGCCTCCTGTTGCTCAATGTTAGAACAAGACCAGATCGCGGGGTTTCTAGCTCAACATTCATCCCACTGCATCTTCCTCCCTGAGTAGCTACTGCATGGAGGCTCACCTGACCCTAGTGATTGTCTTGGCTGGGCTGTCCGGGTAGAGCCCCTAATGGCCGAGCACCATGAAAGTAATTTTTTTAAAAAACTTAGAAAATTGGATTAAATACAGGGGACAGAGCTAAGGAATGAGGAGAATCCAAAATTCCAACCAAGATAGTATATGAGGTGAGAGAAAGCAAACACACGAGGAAAAGTAGAAAAAAAGAGGAGGAGAGACCATTTAAAAGATAGAAGAGGGTCTGGCTTGGACATTTTTCTTAGGCCGTATGGTGGGGGAAAATCATTCAAATTCAGAACAATGTCCATGACAAATATGGAAGCCACAAAAGATTGTTTTGGCCCCAAACACTTCCAAGACAGTTTTTCCCCCTGATTTATCTTCATATCTCAATTGCCCAAATCCGTGTTTCTAACCATGACAGTAGACCAACCATACTGGAAGTAACAGAGTAATTGTTTAAAATTCAGATTTTTGAGCAATATGTTAAATTTACCAGATCTAGAGGTGGGGCACAGAATCACTCTATGCCGTGTCTCAGGTGAGCTCTCTAGTTTAAGGTTGCTAGCTAGACCAATGAGTTCGTGATCTAAATTAGTGGGGTGTGTGTGTGTGTGTGTGTGTGTACATATGTGCGCATGCATGTGTTAACTAAACAGCATTTGTAACTAAAAAGGGAAAAACAAACTTCCTTCTCGACATCCAAGGAAGGCCAAGGGAAAGGGCTCTGGTTTGAACACAAAGTAAAAGAACAACGTCTGACCCAGGACAGAATGGAAAAGCCCTTTGTGTGAGTGATCCCTATCTGAATTGAGTAACAAGGAAATAGTGTGTATAATGGTCCTATGTGGTCATGCCTGCTCAGACATATCACTACATTATGGTAAAAATAAATATTATTTGTTCTCAAAGTACAAATTTTGCACAAATATACTATGTTATATCAAAAATATTCCTAGGCAGCATGATTCCATGGGAGCAATAAAGAGTAATTTATGAGACCAAGGATACAGTGTCTAGAAAGTCATCTTCCCTGCCTCACACCAAGTTCCCGGTTCTACTAACAGGATACAAAGTGCCTATGCAGAAACACAACTGAATAGATTTCTATTTGCATGAAAGGTCCTGACACTGTTTCCTCGTGCCATTCTCCATCACTCAAAAATTAGGAAGTAAAAAGTCATGAAAAAAAATGTAAAATAAATAAATGAATTGGCCCAACCCATCTCAAGTCAATTCAATCTGCTCCAAGTAATACTTTTTTTTTCTTTATGCCTAAACCAATGTTCCCCAACATACACTCCCAGAGACTATGATTTAATTGGTTTTGCATGTGGTCTGGGCTTTGGAATTTTCAAAGATCCCCAGATGATTCCAATGTTCAGATAAATTTGGGAACCATGACTTTAAATTAATCACATACAGTGAAAGTAAAGTGAGCACTGAGTATGGTACTCAAATGCAATTATTTTCCCTGAGTAAAGCCCTTCAATGGGTCCACTTTGTGTAGACTATATGGTAAATCTCAAGTCTTCAGTGGGAAAAGGCAGCCTCTCTGTTACCTGACCACTGCTGATCTTGCCACTATAATTTCTGTCTTCCCACCTAGCATTTCACAGTCAAGGAATGTGAAACTTTCTCATATCAAGACATTCAACAATTATCCGTTGAATAACTGAGTAAATGAAACTGAGGAAGTATTCCCTGATAGATATCTAGAACCACTCCAAGGTGCACAAGAGTAAAACTTGGAAGTGCTCTGTGGATTTTGGAAGCAGGGCAATATATTATTTATTTTTCATTTACCAGCTGGTTTGCTCTCATTTTTAATCACCAAAGATCAAATATACCAAAGACTTTGTTCTAAGCCTTAGATTGTGTCAGAGCTAGTAGATTCTCCTTCCAACTGCATTTCATTCCAAATGGATCTTCCTCTTCCTTTCCCACCTCTGGTTTCTGTAGCCCACAGCCACACCTGTGCTCACGCTGGCTTGGAGAGGTGTGGATTCAGTGGAACATACCATATCTCATCACCATATAGAATGAGAATGAAAGTTGAGCAAGAAAGAGGGGTGGAATCCCTTGGCATTATACACACACTTTCATAGATCAACACTTGAAATCTACAGGGATACAGAAACGTTCATCTAAAGGAAGTGCATCCATGTCTTTCATCCCTTTTCCTTGTTTGGTTGCTTTTCCAGGGAAGCCACGTCTCCGTCACACCCAGCCATATCCTGTCCAGCCTATCCAATAATCTCAGAATAACCCCTCCCATATATCCAAAATAACAGCCTAGAAATATCTTTCCCAGCAATGTGAGCAGCAACTCCAACCAAAACCTTGGTCACTGTCTCACCCGCATTTTTCCTGACCTCTTACCGTTTGCTTGTTTGTTTGTTTGATTGATTGATTCCCAGCTACCCACTCTGCTTAATAAAGGGCTGGTTCTATCTTTTCAAATGACATTAGATGAAAGGCAACCAACCTGAATTATTCCACATTACCTTAGAAAACGTCATTGCTCCAAAGAGGGACTGAGTCTGTTGGATATATTGTGACTCTTTAACTTAATAAAGTTACTTTAAGGGCAAAATAAGCAGTCTTGGGAAAAAGCATCAGAAATTGCTACCCCTGTGGAGAACTGGCAGCCAGCCCTCTTGTCTATCCAAATATGTAATTACCATTGCTAAACACAAGATAGCACATTTATAGCAAATCCATAAACTTTCTCTGGACTGAGTAGTGTGAATCTACTCAAATGTATGGCCGAAAGGAGATTTGAAATTTTAAGGCACACCTCCAACCCCTGAACAATATATCACATAGAAAAACATAAACAAAGGTAAATTCAGAAATTATATAATAAGGGCATGCTGGACTTCTGCCAGGTCCTTTGACATTTTCCAGGAAAGCTCAGAAGTTAATGTATTTGCTCCTGGTGACACTTGTAGATAATGTATTCGTCCTTAATGAAGACAAAAAAACTCATCTGGACCTGGTACATTTCAGAAGTTGAAGTGGCTTATTATGATATTTCAGGGAAGATGGTTTTACTTTTGTTGTAAATAGAATTAATACCAAAGATGAACAGGTTTTGTGCTTGGACACAAGATAAGCAAGCATATTGAGACAACAATATTTAAAAGTAGCTGGACAAGGAAAAATAAGATGAATCCAAAATATTTTTTTGAGTATCTATTATGTACTGAGCCTTGTATAAAATCCTTACAGCATAAACTCCATACACTGAGTTTACATTTCCAATTGGCTTTCACCTTCATTCTTGAGAACCATACCAGAAGGGCTTGGCTTAATATTTAAGGTATATATTTATGTTTTTTTTAAATAAATAAATGCCAGCTTATTTTTTCCAGTAAAGTTTTTAATTTCCTTTTTGTTTGGGGGTTTTGTTTGGGGTTGCAGGACTGAGTAAGAAGAGAGGAAGAGAGAGTAGGGGTGTAGGAAACTTCTTACCCAGTAGTAAAGTCAGTAACACCATCAGCCGACTTGGACACTCCCAAGTAAGGCACCACATAAACTTGTTTTCGAGGTTAACAAAATTAATGATTTTCCTCTCAGGTTAACATTTTTGTATCCAGTGTTTTGTTTTTTGTTTTTTGTGTTTTTTTTTTCTTAAACAGGCTAATTGTGTCAATGGGAATATGTATAAATACGAGAACTTTTTTTTTAAGTCCCAGATAAGGAAGAATTGCTGAGATTTAAGAGTGTAAATATTTGATTCTTCAGGAGTCAGGATAAGACTATTAATTTAAACCTGGGATCTGAATGGCCTTCAAAAGTAAGTAATGATGCAAACAAGTTATTGATTACCTCTCATATTGCAGTTTGAGAAAGCAAGGATCTGATTCCTCATTTGACCAGAAGGAAGGGATGGATTATTTTTGATGGAAATAAGTTTAGTTTTTAAGTTATAATGGCTATGGTGATTTATTATAAAAATTCAAATACCAGAAGGCAAATGCCAGAAGGCTATCGCACATGGTGTTAGATTGTTCACGGGCTAAATAAACATCACCAAGAAGCCTGAGCAATTCTCATAAATCTGGAAATACACTTTCTGACGTATGTGGGAGTTAAAGGAAAATCGGGGCCTATCAAGGTATAGGAAGAGAAGAGGGAATCGAAAATGGGATGGATTCTATTCATACATATATGAACTTTACCACCCATTAAAAATATGTACTTCAGGGACGCCTGGGTGGCTCAGTCGTTAAGCGTCTGCCTTCAGCTCAGGTCATGGTCCCGGGGTCCTGGGATGGAGCTCCGCACTGGGCTCCCTGCTCAGCGGGGAGTCTGCTTCTCCCTCTCCCTCTGCTCACGCTCTCTCTCTCTCTGTATCTCTCTGTCTCAAATGAATAAATAAAATCTTCAAAAAAATATATCTACCACAAATGGCTGTTAAAAAAATTAATTGAGATAGCATAGGCAATGTCCTTAGAAAATGATGGGCACTAAGTGAACATTATTTCTCTCTTCTCACCTTCTTTTTCACTGCCAAGAAACTGACATTATCCCCAAGCTTCTTGAGCAACTTTTTAAACTGATCTCCCAAATCTTATATTTATGAAAAGATTAGGGCAATGAACAAATGAGAAAAATGCTCAAGGTAGTTATTCATAAAAAAAAAATACAAATTAAGATACAGTATCACCAACAACTTGAAAAATGACTACAATTAAGAATAAGGAGAACGACAATTCTCTTGAATTGTTGATGGGATTATTCACTGGTACGATGACTTTAGAAAAATATTTGACAGCATCTATTAAGTCTCCATACTCTGTGACCTGTAACTCCACCGCTGAGTACATAGACATCAGAATGAATGCTTTTGTCCTCCAAATTATATTTACAATAGTTGTCACATAGCAGCCCCTCATTGGAAAAAAACAAATATTCATCAACCATAACATGAGTAAATAAATTGTGGTATATAACTAGAACAGAATCCTATACATCCATAAAAGAATGATCGAAAGATACACATAATAACGTAGGAGAAACTCACAGACATAATGATGGAGAAAGAAGTCAGTTCAAAAACATACATTCTATATATGGTTTTTTTTATATAATATTCAAAAAGAGGTAAACAGGGCGCCTGGGTGGCTCAGTTGGTTAAGCGACTGCCTTCGGCTCAGGTCATGATCCTGGAGTCCCTGGATCGAGTCCCGCATCGGGCTCCCTGCTCGGCAGGGAGCCTGCTTCTCCCTATGACCCTCACCCCTCTCATGTGCTCTCTCTCTCTCTCTCTCATTCTCTCTGTCTCAAATAAATAAATAAAATCTTTAAAAAAAAAAAAAAAAAAAAAAAGAGGTAAACAGAGTGATGGCTCCCCTTGGGGTGTATACTGACTGTAAGGTGGGGTGGGAATCTTCCAGAGTGCTAGAGATGTTCTATATCCTACTATGTGTGGTGTTGAAAGAAGTTTGTGCAATATGTAAAAATTCATTAAGATCTTCATTTAAAATCTGTGCCCTCTAATATATATATAGAAGAGTTATATACATATGTATATATATAAAACTCAATTAACAGGATTAAGCAGTTCAACACCAAACTTGAGATCCAATTAAAGAAAAAATAAACAGAGAAGTCTGAGTCCAAATATCTTTCATCAACTTTTTTTTATAGTGTAATGTTGTTCTCTGTTTATGTATCTCTTTATTTTGTAGATTTGAGAAAATTGTAGCCTAGGAACTAGTAATTTCATACCCTAATATATCTAGCATATATCATTGTTTTTCTGAAACTGAACAAGTGCCCTACTATAATAACAGAAAATATTTATTTTTTTATGAAAGAACAGACACTGCTCTCAATAATTCATACACATTATTTTCTTTTATTCCCAAATCAGACGATTGAGGTAAATTCTACTATTATCTTTATTTTACAGATAAGGAAATTGAGGCATAGAGAGGTTAAGGAGCTTATGTAAGATTAACTAGTAAAGGATGAAGACAATGGCAGTCCTTTAGAATCTATGGCTCTCTCAATCCAAAGATGATATAATTAAGCAGTACACAGAACTGTCATGGGACCACTATAACTGTTCAGATTTTGTGTCAAATCACTTGAAGACTAAGCAGACAATACTTCAGTTCACTCCATAGGTATTATTTTCTTCAAAAAGGTAAAAGTATGATGCATTCCATCTTTAAGCGGTGAAGTTCTTCTGTGGCTTCTCGATCATTTTCCTATTAGCTTCTTGACTATTTCCTCAACTATCCCTCCTCAGCCAATGGCAGAATTTGGTTTCTTTGTTACAGGGAAATTTTAGGCACAATTACTCTGCTTACTGATTGCTTTTCCCACTTTTTCTCTGCTTCATTTCTTTGAGAAAACATCTAAGATCAAACGTAAGCTGTTTGTAGCCCCCATTCATCTGTCAGTATTTGAACACACTGATGAATATTTCCCAAGTGAAACAATGAGGCTGATTTCTCATGAAAGGATGAGATATTGAGATATGGCGTGACTTTGCTAGACCTAATGAAACAGGACATCAGGCTAACATTTTAAAGCACACTCCTCCTCCCTCTCCAGAAAAGAAAAAGGAAAAAGAAAAAAAAATTAAGCAGTTTAATTTTTTAGTGTTCCTAACATGCATATTTGTTTCAGCCAACATTCTCAGTATGAATATTGTATTTGATCAATTTTTAAATACTTTGCTCTTTGTTTAACAAGTAACTTTCCTTTCCTTAAACGCTTCGGTACATAAATACTATTTTCAAGGGAATTCTAGTATCCTTCTGACAAAGCATACTTGTAAGAGGTGATGTTCCCCACAGACCAAACAAATGAGGAGGAGTCTATTCATCAGTCTAAGAGCCATGGTGACTGAGATTTAAATGAAGCCAGTGAGTTGCTTCTGCTAAGGCTTCACCTGGGCCACAACAAAGTCAGACAGCAACAAAGACTCAATAGAAACAGAGGTGACATTAAGATTTTTCTTTTTTCTATTTAATGGAGATGACAGTGTTTTTCCTCTCCCCCAATTCTCACTTTTCACATCTAAATGAGTCTTAAGGAGAAAAAAAAAAACCTCTTTTTTTAGAGCTTTATTTTGTTAGATTTATAACAAAATCGAGAGAAGGTCCACAGATTTCCCATACACCCTCCTTCCCCAGGCACACAATGCACAACATCCCTCAGTATCCACATCCCCACCAGCGCCATATGTTTGTTATCATGGATGAACCTACATTGACACATCATTATCACCCAAAGTCCGTAGTGTATGTTACAGTTCACTTTTGGTTTTGTGTGTTCTATGGGTTTGGACAGATGTGTAATGACATGTATTCATCATTATAGTATCGTACAGAGTATTTTCACTGCCCTAAAACTCCCCTGCGCTCCGCCTATTCATCTCACCCACCAGCTCTGGCAATCACTGATCATCTCCATAATTTTGTCTTTTCCAGAATGTCATAGAGTTGAAATCATATACTACGTAGCCTTTTCAAATTGGCTGCTTTCACTTAGCAAAATGCATTTAAGATTCCTCCATGTCTTTCCATGATTTCACAGCTCATTTCTGTTTAGCACTGAATAATATTCCACTGTGTGGATGGACACAGTTTACTTCTCCATATACCTACTGAAGGACATTTTGGTTCCCTCCAAGTCTTAGGAATTGAGTTGAGCTGCTGTAAGCATTTCTGTGCAACTTTTTGTGTGGCCATACGTTTTCAACTCCTTTGGGTAAATACCAAGGAGCACAATTGCTGGATCCTAAGTGTAAGTGTATGTTCTGTTTTGTGAGAAACAGCCAAACTGTCTTCCATAGTGGCTGCGCCATTTTGCATTCCCACCAGCCATGAATGGGAGTTCCTGTTGCTGCATTAAGTGATTCCCAATGGGAGAAAATTTCTATGCATTTTACGCCTTCTTGAGTAACCTAGGTCTCTTTTTAAAGAACATATTGCACCCCTCTTTGCTTTGCTCTTCTAATCATTGAATCATGAATGTCACTAGTATTGATCACGATCTGTAGACCGTGTTTATTTTTGCAAGTTTCATGTCCCTCTTCTGAGGGAATCAATTCAATATGAAGATTAGAAACAGAAGACAATCTTGTTTTTGTCAAAAACAACATTTAAGAAAAATGCAAAAGTAAACAAAACAGAAATAATTCAGGAATAAAGCATTAAGGAAGACTACCTGTTTTCCCAATTTGTATAGCTCTCATGCCTTGGACTTGAACATTAACTCAGCAGGAGCCTTCCCTGCAGATGGAACATGCTGTTATTCTTCACAACAAATACTAGGCATCCAGGAGGAAAGGATGATTGCAACCTTAACTCTTAAAAAGAGAGAAAGAGAGACTCATGCAGCAAAAACAAAACCAGTCAATACTATGGAATTAAGAAGAGGCGTTAGTTTTATTTTTGAAGTACAATCTGAGGATCTTGGTAAAATCTGACCATGATTATCAAACACAGCAGCGTGCTAAGGGACCTGGGCTTTTCCAGTCCAGATGCTTTCATTCTACTCTGTGTCTCTGGCTAATTCAAGGTTAGATGTCAGGACTCCATTTGCTCGAATGATATAAACCATAAATAGCTCTAGCCTTGGATGGTTAGAAGACTCCTGGAAGTTTCGAGGAATGAGAACAAACGGTCATGTAGGTTTCAAAGTTGGCTTGCACCTTTCCTCGCCTTGTTTGTTGTTCTGTTTCATTTTGTTTAACTGGGTCTGCCCGTGGCACATTAGTCCATTTAGTCCTTCGGGCCGAACTGTGACCTGTGACCTCCCTCCACTTTAAAATAGACCACTTGCATTTGGGCGAAGTCCAGATCTGCTTCCAGCTCGCAACCTAAATGTTCCGGCCTCCTCGTCACTCTGTGCTTACTACTGTTCATGTGCAAGTTACAAAAGCCAGAGCAATCTCCAGCCTCCATCAAGCGCAGAGCTCCAATTTAAGAGTAATGGCTGGAGTAGGTGTTATTTGTACCCGGTGTCAAGCGGTGATTGTTCACATCTGGCTGCAAGCTGAATAGGGCTTTAGATTATTCAGAGCAGTGCAGAAAACCGGTGGTGAGGGGGTGGGGGGTTGGGAAGGTGGTTTTGACTTATCTTGTGGTTTCCAGGCAAGTAACGAAGTGACCTTATTAATAAAGAAACATAATCAAGCATGTTGCCTTTAATAATAAGGGATCACATGGGCATATATCCATTCTCACCAAGGCCCCAAATTCAAAAGAATGAGCCTATTAAAGTATCAAAGTCAAATTGGCATTCTTGCCCGTAAGCTTTTCTGAGAAGAGTATTGATTACGACCCAACGAAGAGGTTGCCCCTCACAGGCATCGCACGCAAACACGTGTGTGTGCATACATGGTAATATTAGCTGCGGTTCACACCTAATTTCTCCATAGCATAGAAGCAATGATATTTACAAATCTTATTTCTACTCTCTTCTCCTTCTTCTTCCCTTTTTCTCCTCCTTGGCCCTTCTGTATAATGTACACAGAGTACATGGTTAGGGCTCAGATCTTATACCCGAGGATTAGAATGAAGCCACACGTAAAAGCTGTGTGAATACTGATAGAGAGACTCTAAGACATCCCGGCTACTGCTTTTTCTTGAGAGAAATCTCCTGGGGTGAAAAGCACACACAACATCAGTTGCTATTCGAATATTTCATCTCATGCAGTGATGCAGAACAGCCTAAAAATGTACGTGGAGTACGTACCGTTCTGTGTGACAGAAAAACAGGAATGTGGATTATAATTAGAGAGCACCTAAAAAAATCCACTACATGGGAAGCTAGACACAGATTTGAAAAATTAAAACAATATAGAAAATAGAATTTCAACCTAAGAAGACAATCTATTCTCCAAGAAACCTGAAGATCCGCTTAGGGTTGTCTTTTTCCCTAAAATGTTCCTTGCTACCTCTTCCAATATTAATTTGCAAAACTGAGTGAGTCCTAGAGCAACAGATAGTAAAATATACCAAAAAAATATGAATTGCCCTGTCATTCTTTTAATATCATACAATGAGATAATGTAAATTAATCAGATAAGGAGATGATTAAACATGTCTTTTTTTTTTAACTACACAATTGAACATCAAAGAAATAATGCGGAAAAGATTATTTTTAAGCTTTCATCTCGACAGCCGCCCTTTAATTCATTTTTAGGTAGGCACCTTGCATAATACATAAGAAACCCTGAGAACAAAAGGTGTAAATGGTGGTGCTCTGAGGTACAAGATTGCTCTGGATATTTGTCTTCCTCTGCAAGGCTGCAGCCCTTAGCTAAAATACATAAGACTGGGTGAGGATAGCCTGCCCTTTATTTCCTTTTATTTTATAAATCTTCACAAGAAATCAGCACCAAGAATAAGAATTTTGCAGGAATGCCCACACTCCCGAAACAGAGTTGATTTCTACATTCAGAGTCTGATTTTTCTAAATGTAATTCACAGCCTTATTATGATCAGTATGATACAATTCATTCCGTCCTGAGCTATTGAAAGGCATGACTTCAGTGAAAACTGTGAATGTTCAAGATGACAACCGGAAGTGTCTTTTCCTCCAGGAGCTTTTTTTTTTCTACTTAGTCCACCCTTGGGAGACCAGTGGCAGTCATCATACAGTGATCTTCCTCTCTTGCCATCTGTACCTTCTTCAGGAGTCACCCCAGTGTTTTGCAAGCTTCGTTTTTAGACTTGGTACTTCCGTTGATAAGCACTGAGGATTGCACTTCGTCCTCTGTGACATCGGAGTGCCCGCAAGAGGCCACCCCTTCTGGTATTCACACCTTCTCTGAGTGCCTTCTCCTTAAATCTGGGCTGGGCCTGAAACTTATATTGAAAGCAAAACGATGGAAGCGGTATTGGACCAGGTCCAGGCCTGAGGCTGGAGAAGGCCTGGCAACCCCTTCCTTTGCATTCCTGGGGGCCCTGGCTTCCCTGGGAGAAAGGCTGGCTACCTGGCTAGAGAGACCGTGTGGTGAGACCATGTGGCGAGAACATACAGAGAAGCAGAAACCCTGAGTCTACAGGAGGAAAATGATTTCCCCTGCTGAAAGAGAAAATGGAAGTTCCAGGCCTAGGACCCCTGTTGGGCGACATTGAGCCAAAAGCCTCCTACCATCCCAACAAACCATTCCCTTGTGCCATGGTGAGAAAAGATAAAAGGGTGGTTGTTTTAAGCCATAAAGGTTTAGAGTTGTTTGTTCATAGCAGAATAAGACCAAAATATTTCTATTGACTTGACTGCTTTCACATCTAAAGAGTCAAACAGAATTTATTTTTCACAACCAATAACATGCAGGGCCCCCTTCAATTAGGATACTGTATCCAGCATCCCCAGCTTCTACTCCGTCTCCTAGATTGAGAGTCTCTAAGAGACAAGTTAATGCAATTCTTAGAGGAAAGATGTCTTTAACGGCTTTAGGTCTTTAAAAGTATTAGTTCAGCTGCGTCTGGGTGGTTCAGTTGGTTAAGAGTCTGCCTTCCACTCGGGTCATGATCCCAGGGTCCTGCTCAGCGGGGACCCTGTTTCTCCCTCAACCTCTGCTCCTCCCCCGGCTTGCCCAGGCACGTGCGTGCTCTCTCTCTGTCTCGCTCTCTCTCAAATAAAAAAATAAAAAATCTTTAAAAAAATAAAAAGAAGTATTAGTTCATGTGATTATCTGGAAGAGCATGCTGTTTGCTTCCTCACTGAAGACACTTTTTCACGTTGCCTCTCTTCTTGGTAAACTCCCAGGTGAAGAACAACTTTCAAATCCAGAAAACCCTAAGGGAAACTGGGAGAAAGACAAGAACGACTTCAACTCAGTAGATCATATTCCAATCTGGAAAACAAAAATCTCCCTGGACTCCCTTGATCTGGGTTTAGAGTGAGCACCAAAATGATATTCCATTTCCACATCACATCTATTCATTGACTGAGCATCAAACAAGCTTACAAAGGCCACTACGATGGGTCAGAAGCGCTATTTTCCTTTCTGCTACTTATTTTTTAACCTTTTAGTAACTAGCAAATGTAAGGTGATAAAGTTCAAGAGTAATCTATTCCTCCCAGATCTTTTGAAGCCAACTAGATTTAAAAAAAAATCCATCACAGTTGAGACATTATTCTTTTTTTTTAATGTTTGTTTCAATATTTAGTATAGAGCTATTCAGAAAGGATAAGCATGTGGAATGGATGGATGGGAGGATGGAGATACATAAATAAACTTATGAATGAAGGAACCATACCAAATTAAGTTGAGCAAGAGAAGGTGAAATACTACAAATATATCTCATATTGAATATTTATTCAAGTTTATCATTAGAAGACAAAATGGAGCCATATTTGGAAGGCAGGAAGAAAGCTACTGTAGTCCTGGAAAAAGAAAACTGGAAGGTTAGTGGACTCGAAAATAAAGTAGAAAGAGCAAAATAAATCCCCAGTTGTCTGGGGCAGGACATGGTGGGACAGAGGCCAGGACTATCCAGTAGGCACCACCGAGACACTCCTAGACGCCATTCACGCACACTTCGAGGTTAGGAAAATAAGCAGAGAGAACGCAGAGGCCAGGAAGCTTGCCAACCCCACCGTACCAGACAGATCCCAGCACTTCTCAGTAGAGTCCATTTGGCTGATTTCTGGGAGGAGCAGATTTTGAAGTCAAGTATTAGGTAACACCACATAGAAGCAGAAAAAAGTTAGTGAATGACTGCAAATGTGTCCACTAATTGTGATACAAGCAATGAACGAAAAGCACAAAGCGGGGGGAAAGTATGAAGAAAATTACGGGTATCATCTAGAAAAAAACTCATAAATGTGCAAAAGATAATAGGAATCCTAGAAGGCAGGATTAACTACTATAGAGATGGAAAGGGAAAAGAGGTGGTTGGTAATTTTAGGGCAAACCCTAACTTGTTTTTGTTCTAAAGGTACAACATTTCAAATATATTACCCTAAAACGTAAGGGTTAAAAAAAAACACTGATTTATTTGCTTGTAATTCTGCATTTTGGGCTGAATTATCTTTTACATGGTATCAGTTGGCATAGCTTGCTGAGGACATACTTCCACAATGGCTCACTCAGTAGTCTGGCAAGCTCAAGGGCGGTCAGCAAGGGCCTTCATTCCTTCTCAACTGGCCCCTTCCTGGAGTTAGGTTCATCTGTCCTCTGGCCCTCAATGATTCAAGTCCTTTCCACATGCAAAATCTATTTACGTCCCACTATGACCCACAAAACTTCATCTCGTTACAGTATGGTCTTACGGTACAGATACTCAGCACCTAAATCAGGTGCAGCTGAGGTTCATCAGGCACAGCTCCACTTGATTTAAGATCTGTGAGCAAATGAGATAGATTTTTCTCTCCTTCATATCCCCAACATACAACTGTCAACCAGGAACAGGAAAATCATAATAGAAACTCCCATTCAAAAATAGGGAATATGGAAGGCACAAAATAATCACTGGTCAATGAAATTCTGAAATCTGTTAGGGTAAACATAAATAGTTCCTTGACTAGGGTCTCGGATTGTTTCCCTATGACTATTGGATCCACCCTCTGACTTGTCCTTCTTTTTCCATAAAAAATAATCCATATTTGTAGATGAGGATCTTTCTCAACCTACTTCCTGCCAATAGAACGCCAAGGGTCCAAAAGCTTCTGTTAATTCGGAACTGTGCCTGTCCCTTTTAATCCAAACTGGAAGGCCTTCTGCTAATACAATTATCTTAGAAGTTTTGAAGATTTCCAATGACTCTCATCATAGTTCATTCATCCCATTACTATGGAACAGATACATGTCACAACAGCAAATCTCTTCAAAAAAGATTTCTCTGTAGTTTTGGCCATGGTATGATGTCATATAATTCTTAGATGTCCTTTGTTTAGCTGAGGAGCTCAATGAGGTACACCTTTAAGATTCTCAGAAACCCTATTGTCTAGCAGAGAGGGTCTAGGAAACATCACTTTAAGTCTTTCAAAGGAATGAACAAATGGTCTTAAGAACTGACCCTAACCCAGACACCACATTTTACCTACAACCACCTGATTTGATCCTTGCCCTAAGGCCATTTATAGTTTTGAAAATCATTTGACAAACGGGAAAGCTGAGAATGAGAAACAACTTTATGTTTGAAGGAAACAAATCCCAACTTCTTCATATTTCTTTTTAATTTTGCTTGACAACTAAAATTCCCTTGTTAATGCATTTCATGCCTTTTATCTTTATCAAAGGAAGTACATTTGCAGTTTCAGCCTTCTGCTTGGAAATCTCCATAGTCAGATCCACAACCTGATTAAGTATCCTCCTTCTCACTTGCCTTACTGCAGATGGAAGTCTCACACTCACTTCTCTGTCAGTCCCATTCCCTCCAGGAGTGAAAAGCAACTTCCTTCCATTTGCCCAGCTTATAGGCAAAGTCTCCTTGAGGTCCTTCAGAGTTCTAGCTGCCCCCTAATCCCGAAACTAATTAATACCATGTGATTCAGCTTTTTGTTATGGTAACATTCCACTTCCGTACCAATTTTTTTTTCCTTTTCTATTGCTGCCTACAAAATCACCCCAAAACTTCATAATCGCTTCTTATTGTCACAATCATCCATTGACTTGGCACTTTCTTTGCCGAGTGCTAACTGATGGCTAGCAGGTTTAAAATGCCCTCACTCATAAGATAAGTTGGTGCTGGCTGGCTCTTGGGAGCCAAGTTGAGGCTGTCTGCCTGGGATCTTCAGTCTCTCTGCTGGCTGAGTTCCTGGGTTAGTTCTCTATGTGCTTATCTTGAGCATTCCCAAACATGAAGGTCTCTGGGAAGTTAGGCTTCTTCCTAGTGGCTGATTTCCACAAGCACAAAAGTAGAAGCTGGCAGGCTATTGAAAGGCTCAGGTCCAGAAATGGCACAACATCATTTCTGTCTCATTCCGTTGTTTAAGGCAAGTCACATGCAAAGGGAGGTGACCCCGGGAGGTGTGATTTACAGGGGCCACATACATTAACAGTCTGTCGCAATAAAATTCAGTTCCCTTGGCTACAAGGGAATTATAGGACAGAGGTTCTGAAAGTGTGGTCCCCAGACCAGCAGCATCAGCAGAACCGGGAAACTGTTTCCAAACACGAATTCTTGGGCTGCATCCCAGACCTACTGAATCAGAAATGCTGGGGACAGGTGCACAGATCTATGTTTATCAAGCCTTCCGGGTGATACTGATGCAGACAGAAGTTTGAGGATTCAAGGGCAAAAGAAATGTATTAGATGGCATTTGTGTCATATATGGAAAATGTTAAAGCATAACCAACCCGTTAATTCTTAATATGAACTAGTTAACTCGTACTTTGTAACCTGATACTAGTTATAGGAAATCCGTTCTGCTAGCAGTGTTCTAGGACTATTAATATTTTAACCGTTCTCTAGAATATAAGCATGGCTGATAATTAAAAATTATCCTTGTTTCTACACACACACACCTTTTCTCTATTTCTTTTCATTCTTCTGTTGTTGCTGTTGTTGGTTTTGTTGTTGTTGTTTTCATATTTTATGTTTCAATGATCAGGATTTTTGTCATACACAGTTATTTATTCCCGGGGATGTGAGTGAGGAGGTGGATGATGGTGAAGAAAGAAGCTAGCATACGTGACAAATGTCACCAGAGCCACCAACACCTTTTTTCTGCAAAATTATTTTTTTGAAAACAACTTGAAAATGTAAATTTCAGATGCAGACCCTGAGTCAGTAGGGAATGAGCATCTCGTCCAAGGACTCTTGGTGGGAAAAAGATTATACTTACATATTGATCATTCTCCGGTCCGCTGAGACTATGTATGCACCGTAACTTTAGGCTGCCCCACAATCCTCCGAAGTATTCAGGTGTTTGCCAAGTTAACCTCTCAAAATATTGCAACTGGAAATGGCCTATCGAATTCCATTAATTGACTAAATTCCCCAGCCATTAGAGCAGCACGTCTGATGGCCAATAAAAACGAATCATGGGAAGTGGTTTGTTGGGGATGAAAAGACAAAAATAAAAAGGATTCACATATCTTCTTGGAACCAGAGAGAAATTTGTAGTGCTGATCTCTGTGCAAAAGTTCTAAGATCAAACGACATTTGTAGCCTGAGATACTCGATGAAGATACTAATGAGAGCACTCGTGGTCAGAAAAGCCTTGAGCACATTCTACTTTCTTTATTTCAGCAGATGCTTATGGAGCACACTGCATGTGCCCAGCACCATTCTACATCACAGGTCCCCATACCATCCTGTGTTGTAGGCAGTGTTATTATTATCCACGTGTTACAAATGGGGAAACAAAGTCACGTAGCAAGTTTGGGATGTGAACTCAGACTTGCTGCAGAGTTCCTGCTCCTAGCCACAGTGTGAAATGGATCCTTGGCATTGATTTTTAGACTCTCACTCTGAAAATATTTGGTTATGTACCACTATGGCGAATTTCAAAGAAGTTAAAGCCATATTCTCACAGTCTAGCCATCGCAAATGGAAGTAGGGCCTAGCATCATAGAGCAGATAACAGCCTTCTCCGTGCACAGTTGCTTAATTTTATAAGGTCCTGAACACACTCCATTTCATTTGATTCACAAAATTCTCAAAAGGGCTTTATTCCAATCTGAACTTATGGGGGAAAAAAAAAGAGGCTTTAAAAGATGAACTAATTTTGGCAGTTTGTGCAACCAGTAGGTGCCACAGCCAGAATTCTTTGCCAGTGTGCTGAAGTCAAGTCCCATACTTTTCCTGGAAACCCCAGAAATTCTCAAAAGTCAAGTAACAATCCACCAAGAAAAAGGAGCAAGGGAGATTATAACCAATTTCCTCAGCCTTATTTATACATCTGAATAGCAAAATCTCTGAGATATATGGTCTTTAAAATGAGGCATAAATTTTTATTTTACTTTATTTATTTATTTGTCAGAGAGAGAGCACACGGGGGGGGGGGGCAGAGGGAGAGGGAGAAGCAGACTCCCTGCTGAGCAGAAGTCCAATGTGGGGCTCGATCCCAGGACTCTGGGATCATGACCTGAGCCGAAGGCAGCTGCTTAACGGACTGAGCCACCCAGGTGTCCCGATTTTACTTTATTTCAAATAAATTTCAAAGTTAGACTTCAAATACATCTCCTACACTTACATTTTAATCTCTTTCTTTCAGTGGCGGAGACAGACACCTGGGGTAACCGAGTCCCTGTGTGAGGGGTACGCACACGGGGGGGGGGGGGGGGGGGGGGGGGGCATGCAATACCAAGCGTAGTGACCTTTCCCAAGTATGTCCCAGGACGCAATTGCTTGAAAGTCACAACTGTGGTGACATGACAGTTTTTCTCTCCTTAGAATACAGAGACTGGCACCTAAAGGTAGGTAGCGCTTGGTGGCTTTCCCTACTGGGTAAACCTGTACTTGTAATAAATAATCAGCTCCATGACCCCATTCCCACTCTGCCTCCCTTCAGCGTGCTTCCTGAGCAGCCTCTAAGTGTAAGAAAGCTTCGAGCAAAAAGAAGGAAGAAAAGAGTGCATGCACACAGAAGGTGGAATATTTGGGGAGGGCATCCACAAAAGCAAACAATCGGGAAGCAATGTGAGTCACAGCTAAGTAGGCACTCGTGGGTGGGTTGGAAGAAGGGCAGGGCTTGAGAAGATTCATGTTACACGCATCCAAGGAGACAAACTAGTCCCCATTCCGCTCTGACTCCGTTGATTGGCACGACCCACCGCAGGCAGCTTCCCTCCGACTGAAGCTAAGAGGACACTTGGCACCATTTGTCGTGTGAATTTATGTCTGTAACTTCTGTGTCCTGGGCATTCAGGACCAACGTTGTTTCCATTTTTTTCCCCATTTCATGCATCATTTCGGAGTTGTGTGGTCACGGTGCAGAAGCGATGGGTGCCAATTTTAACAAGTAGGAAAACAAGAATCGTGAATCCTGCATTGCCTACACCTGCTCCTCCCCCCGTCTCCGAACCAGAGGATGGGAGGAAAGGAGAAGAACCGAAGTTCACAACAGGGGGTCCCATGTTTGCCTAAGTGTCCCGTCTTAACTAAGAGGCCGGGGCGCGTAAGGCATTCAGAGAATGGGCTCGCAGGCGGGCGGGCGTCCGGGGCCAGAACACCTGCGCACAGAGAGGCGCGAGGCCTTTGCGCGTCCCGGGCTGAGCATCCGACTAAGGATGGCAGTGTTCGGGGGGCCAGTTGCTCACAGAAAATAACTAGAGTTCTGTTGAGACTCTGCTGCTTGTCTCTCTGAATCGGACTCCAGTCTGTCACACTCTGTCCCGATCTTGTGTGGCTTTTGAGCCAAAGCCTGAGACATTTAACCAGTTCCTCCATGTTAAATACAGAAGGCGTCAGCTAGGAGTCCCTGAAACGTCAGGAGAGCTGTACGGATGGGTAAAGGAAATTGGACGGCACTAGGTGGAGGTCATTTTGCTGAGTCAGAGATTCCCGAGCACGCTAAGGTTGGGGTCTGTCCTGTAGTTTCACACCATTGCCTTATAAGGCGGTGTCTTTTCTATCCTACTTCTAGCAGTGCTTGGCCTGGCAGAAGGAACGGGGCAGAACTCAGCAACGAACTGACAGAGAACTGAATGCTAATTGACGTAAATGGGACTAGATCTGGACTTTTATGTTGCTTTTACAATTTACCTACTTGGGGAACTTTCAGAAAGTAGCTTATTTTTATTTTTTTTTTAAAGATCTTATTTATTTATTTGACAGAGAGAGAGACAGTAGAGAGGGAACACAAGCAGGGGGAGTGGGAGAGGGAGAAGCAGGCTTCCTGCAGAGCAGGGAGCCCGATGCGGGGCTCCATCCCAGGACCCTGGGATCATGACCTGAGCCCAAGGCAGATGCTTAATGACTGAGCCACCCAGGCGCCCCAAAAGTAGCTTATTTTTTTTTGAAAGTAGCTTATTTTTAAAGACTCTGCTTTTCTTCCTTCCTTTTTTCTTCCTTCCATTTTCCTTCCAACCTTCCTCTTTTCTTTCTTTCGTTTGTTCATTCATTCTTTCTTTTTCCTTTGTCTTTAATGTAATATGAGAGAACAAATCCATAGGTAATGAACCCAAGTTTGCCTATGAGAACAGAATAGTTATTTTCTGAAGGCAAACGGGGAGGGGGGGGCTGTTGTATCCTAACTGACATCTTTCTAAAAGACGTGCATTTCCTTACAAAAAGAAGAAAATCATGCCATTTGTGACAACAAGAATGAAACTGGAGGGCATTATATTAAGTGAAATAAGCCAGACAGAGAAAGACAAATACTTCATGGCATCACTTACATGTGGAATCTAAATAGAAAGAAAGAAAGAAAGGAAGGAAGGAAGGAAGAAAGAAAGAGGAAGAAAGGAAGGAAGGAAGGATGGACGAAAGAAAGAAAGAGAAAGAAAGAAAGAAAGAAAGAAAGAAAGAAAGAAAGAAAGAAAGAAAGAAAGTTGAACTCATATAAAGAGTAGAATGATAGTTGCCAGGGGCTGGGGATGGGGGGTTGGGGGGGGCAGAAGATAAGAGGATATACACTTCCAGGGGTTTTTTTTTAAGATTTTATTTATTTGACAGAGAGAGAGTGAGCGCACTAGAAAGAGCACGAGCAAGGGGGAGGGGCAGAGGGAGAAGGAGAAGCAGACTCCCCTGCTAAGCAGGGACCCCGACACGGGGGCTTGATCCCAGGACCCTGAGATCATGACCTGAGCCCAAGGCAGATGCTTAATCAACTGACATACCTAAGCACCTCTACACTTTCAGTTTTAAGAATAAGGTCTGAGGATCTAATGTAAAACATAGTGACTATAGTTGATAATACTGTATTATATGACTTAAATTTGCTAAGAGAGTAAAATTTAAATGTTCTCACCAAAAAAAAAAGGGAAAAAGATAAATATGTAGAGGTGACGAATGTGTTATTAGTTTAGCTGTGGGACATGGGGATCCCTTCATGACATACATGTAGGCCAAGTCATCACATTGTGTACTTCAAATGTCTTACAATCTTATTGTCAATTATATCTCAATAAAGCTAAAAAAATTTTAAAGCTGAAAACAAAAATAACAACCAAAAAAAAAAAAAAATGTGCATGTTTTTTCCTAATGGCAATTTACCTTCTCTTCCATTTAGTCAATGTTCTGGAAAAAAAATAGTCCCATCATGCTGATTCTCTGCTCTGGATCCAAACCAAAATTATAGTCACGAAAGAGTCCTGCATAAGTAATTCTGCAGAAGTTTTGTCTTCCAACTAGACACCAGCCTGAGACAAGAGTCCAGACAGAACGACACCCACCAAGGCCGCTGAAGCGGTCCTGAACATTCCCTGGGTGGCGTTCACTGGCCAGTCGTCTGTGTATCCTCACACGTCCCATCAGATGTACCTGTGAGTGTGAGTATTAGAAGAGAGGACGGTGTTCGTTCCTGCATGCCACACTGAATTAAATATACCCTTTTCTGGAAAATCCTCAATAGGGAAAGAGCAATGTGTGAGATTGGACAACAGCTTACCTGGCACTTATGCCACCAGTTAGGCGTAGGACACTGTTGGAACTGCAGGTGCTCTCAAACTGTGGTTCACAGTGCACCTGACTCAAGATACTAACGTCCAACTAATTAATAAAATTCCTAGGTTTACTAATGAGCTTTTAAGCCTGCATAACAATGATATTACCCTGTATTTTTGTGCAGAATACAATCATTTCAATATAAAAAACTCATTTCGTAGTTTTTGGCTGATCTTATAGAAGTTGTGACAGAAATCTGCATGACCTCCATGTTCTTGGCTCATCATTTCCTTTGGAAATGTCCATCTCCGTCACCACCCCCACATGGCATCCACATTTTCTTCTGTTTTCCTTCCAATCGCTTTCCTGAACTTTACTTATCTTATTTAGGATGGTGCCATCCTTGATATCATAAGACTAAGGACAGATCAAATTGAGGAAATGGCTGAGCTTCCTCTTTTTTTGGAAACACAGGTTCAATTTTCCCCACGAAGAGAGAGGTTGGGAACGTAAGTAGATTTTGTACTAAAACTGAACTGATTCTGTTAATTTCACAAGAATAATTAGAAAAACCTACCCGTGGCTAACACAATATTATCATTGACTATTCACACTCAGTGGGTGGCTTGAAATGTTGATCGTGTATGATAGAATAGCAAAGAAATTCAGATCATAAAAAATGTAACTCTTAACACTGAGTCAACGTTAGGAATCTGCTGCTTGCCTTCTCTCTGGTGAGAAGCGAGGTTTTATTTTACAGTTTTGAATATGAGATCAATGCTAGGAGATTATTTTTTTTAATCTCACCAGCTTCTACTTGACATGAAAATCCTACAAGACAAATAGGTTCAAAAGACATTTCTTTAGAAACGCCAGCTACCAGAGCAATCATAACATATTTAATGATATGATTAGAACCATTCTGATGTTTTAAATATAAATGGTAAGAAGTAAAATCTTTAACGTTTATGGCACTTTCTCTTCTGGATAAAATTCGGTAAACTTGGTATCTGGAATACTAATCAGAATATTTGCTACCCATGAAAACAGCAAGTCAGCCATGAAAATGCCTGTCTTATTAACTGTGAAAACTGAAACACAGAGGGAAAATATAATCTGTTTTAAATATATTCTAGCATGCAGAGAAGTGGAATGCATTTGGAAGGTTATAACTGGCATATCCTCTTGCTGTTTTCTAGGATGTGTTTATATAGAATTCACAGAGCCCCCATGATGAGGCACAGAAAGAAATAGTGACCTGATATTCTTGTCTGGAAAGGCGGGAGGAGGATATTTAAATACAGTATTTTATTTGTATTCCTAGGTGCTAAGGTAATATCTATTTTGTAAGAAAATAGATTTTTCTCCAAAAACATATGCAAAAGGGTTACAATTAAACCTCTTCACTACAGAAGTGTGTAAAATTTTCCACTCTTGAAGCTATAGCATATGTATTTCTCAAAAAGACAAAAAAATATTAGCAAACCACAAACATATGGGCACATACTGGGAAAATTGGATTGCTTTTCTTGACTGAGTGAATAGATTCATTTATTGACTCCTGAGTCTCCATTTGAATATGAATGTGTGAGAAGTGATTACTTCTATTAACAACAAACCAAACCTACAGACATAGGAAGGGGTTGAGTCTAACAAACACTGGCCAGGTCAGATCCTGCTGTTGCCATTGACCTTAATTGGGTCACTTCTTTTTTCTGCCTGTCTCCAAAAACCAAAACTCCACAATGCATTCCCACACATTCACTGGGACAGCTATCTTTCCAATGTGAGTTATTCCACCCTAGTAATCAGAATAAGAATATTTGAGATCTTGATATTTTACCACATTTTCCATGAAAATAAGGATGTGACAAGGAAGTTGGCAGGCGTGATCTTTTTGGTTTTACCTTTGGGTGTCTGTTGATACACAAATCATCTGACAAAGATGACTCCAAAGCACTCTATGATCCACCAACTTCAAGAGTAAACTCCCACATGCCTGTATCATCATTTAACCATTCCATTTTGTCTATGCTTTGTCTTTAAAAATATTTTTAGGGACGCCTGCGTGGCTCAGTCAGTTAAGCGTCTGCCTTTGGCTCAGGTCATGATCCCAGGGTCCTGGGATCGAGCCCCACATCGGGCTCCCTGCTCAGTGGAGAGCCTGCTTCTCCCTCTATCTGCTGCTCCCCCTGTTTGTGCTCTCTCTCTCTTTCTCTGACAAATAAATAAATAAAATCTTTTTAAATATATTTTTAAAGCTTCCTGATGACAGAAATTTAAACTCCTCTGCGAACATCAGGAACTTTGCGTTTTTAATGCATTTGGCAATTTCCCATTTTCCTTTCCTGGGGTCATTCACTTGCTTCTTTTTCCTTTTCTTTCCTTTCTCATAGGGAAGCAATCTGAGACTCCACCCCACTGTGCTTTGTCCCTCCTGCCATGGACAAATACTTGTTTATGTAATTTGTGCAAGAGGGCTAGTGGGTACAAGCCTTTCCTGCCCAGAGGAACATTTTCAAGGAGCACAGAGCTCCCCATGCTGAAAGTAGACAAATGAGGCAAACAAAAGTCCAGAGAAGGAAATATTCTGGAAAAGAGTTTCCAGAAACCTAAAACCTAAGATCAGTGAGCAATCAAATTTAAATTAGGACAGCAGCGTGGTCCAAGTTATATTATAGAAGTAAGTGTGAGTGTGTTACAGGTGTTAGAAGGGGGAAGATGCCAGGTGGGCAGGTCAAATCCAGGACAAACTTGGACAAAATGGATGTCTAGAGAATTCCATTATGAATGAGCTAATGCTAGAGATTTGACTTGATTTAGGTGATATGGCTGATTTGTTTTGGACCTAGTTGGATTCTAGGTCCCCCAAGATCTCACTACTTTGTTCTATACATTGTTCCAAATAATGTAAACTTCTCTACATTAAGGAATATCCTCAATCATATAATATTAGAGCAGCTCAGTGTGTCTCAGTGATTGTTTAGAAAGCAAGATAGATGATACAAACATACATACATACATACATACATACAAGAGAGACAGAGAGGCAGAGAGAGAGAGAGAAAGAGAGATTTTTGAACAGAGAACAGTCCCGCATCCCAAACTGAACTTTATATGGAACAAGAGTATACCAAACATACAAGAGTAGAGCTTGTACAGTTTTTTATTTCTAAAGTACACATTATAATCTTCTATTAGTATTTACTAAACTGTTAAAAAGCCATCCATTATTTCCACCCAATCAATACCATTTACAAATGAAGGGCACTAAGGCCATGGGGAAAATTCATGCAAATCCACATAGGAATTTCTAAAGCTCCAGTAAGAACCTATATCCCCTGACTTGGACCTAGTATTCTTTCTAGTACATTATTCTGCTTATTTACATACCTCCAACTTTAGCTCCTCCCCTTTCTGTTTGTTTGTTTACTTGCTTGCTTTTGGTTTAAGTATTTTCAAGTTCTAACATTGATAACGTATAAGACTACATTTCCTTATTTAGTACTTCTACCAGTCTTTAGTACTGTTCCTAAAATCTACTTTATGTCATTACCATCAAACTTTTGGTCAAATGCAGAGCAAAACAAATTCACCAAGTACAGTTGATTTGATCAAAAGTTCAAACTAATGAGGTTTAATTAATCACACCAAACCATGGAGTCACAGTCAATTTTAAAGATAAAAATCCTATAAAAGCAATTTACTTAGAATGTTCTATAGTTGGTTTCATTGTTTTATTAAGATTGAAATCAATAATGGCAAAGTTATCTTTTTGTAATTAATTACAAGCGGCAGTTTTCTAACGCAGGATCTACCAATAATGAAAAAAACAAAAGGGACTTTATATACCTAAGGCAAATTTTAACGACAGAAAACGGTGGACATGGGTGGAAAACATGAAATTAAAAAAAAAAAAGATAGTAGTAATTAAAATAACAAAAATGTCTGTTCTTTTTTGTTGTTATAAAAAAACACTTTTTAATTATTAAAAGTAATTTCTGAAAGAGTTCATCTTCACCTTAATCCTCAAGGTAATTTCACATTTTGGAGGTTGTTCTGAAACATCAAAGATCTAAGCACAGCACTACTTTAAATTATTTCTACATACATTTTATCACTGAGCTTTGCTGTGTTATTAAAATCAAGAAGTTAGTTACCATTGTTGGCCCTTCAAAAAGAAGTGATAGGATTTACCATAATACAGCAACATGAATAGATATTTAACAATTAAAAGTTCAGTCAATTAAGCTGAAATTGTCCCATTTCCAAAGGCTGAAAAAATATGTTTGTACATATAATATATATTATCATATATTAATATATATAAGATACATCTTATATATTTCTATATATTTGTGATAAACTATATTTTTCAGATGCCCAAATAATTAAAATAATTAAGCTGGTGTCACATTAAACAAATTCCAGTTCTTGGACTTGGTGAGTCGACAAGCAATGAGTATAAGATCGTGAGCTTAGGAGTCAGACAGCCTGGTTTGGATGTCAGTTCTATTGGTGTGACTCTGGCCAGTTGCTGAATTCTCCAACTCATGATTTCCTTTCTTGTGTAATGAGGACATTATTAACTAACTGAAAGAGTCCCTACAAGTGTGTAAAGTATATTCTTGAGAGAATAAAGGGATGGTGATACTCATCATCACTATTTTAAGAGAATTTGATTTCCAAAATAATAACTACCTATAAGGGGCGCCTGGGTGGCTCTGTCGTTAAGCGTCTGCTTTCGGCTCAGGTCATGATCCCAGGGTCCTGGGATCAAGCCCTGCATCGGGCTCCCTGCCCAGCGGGAAGCCTGCTTCTCCCACTCCCACTCCCCCTGCTTGTGTTCCTTCTCTTGCTGTCTCTCTCTCTGTCAAATAAATAAATAAAATCTTTAAAGAAAAAACTACCTATAAAATAGGTTGTAAGATACTAAGTGATATCATAATTTAATTTGAATTTCAGAACAACCCATGAGCACTTTTTAATGTGTCTGTTGGCCATTTGGATGTCTTCTTTGGAAAAATGTCTGTTCATGTCTAAAAAAAAAAAAAAGAAAAAGAAAACAACCCATGAAGTGGTATGATAGAGTACATGTATTTTATTTTTACAGATTTTTATAAATTAAAAAAATTCTTGATTCATATGAAAAGTAAAATGAAATACTGAATCATCCATAGTGAAAGACCTGCCCAAAGTACCTTTCGTTGCTATTCTTACTGGTGTGCTCATGTGTGCATACGTGCATGTCGGGAAAATTACAGAAAATCCAGAGAAACAGATAAACAAATTGACCTAAATCCCACTACCCTACCACGACCACTTCTATAATTTCATTGTATTAGTTTCCACCCTTTTCCCGATGCATGTCATCATTACAAGCCGTTGTCCTGCTAAGGTTAGGTGGTGTCATGGCTTCCGTCTTACAGAATCTGCAGACCTGCGGAGAGTGAGGGACGGGCTCCAGGGCACACTCGGTGCTCCTCCGGGGCCCTGTTCCTGTCCACACTACCCTTCCTCCTCTGCCCAGGGCCAAGTGATAGCAGAAGCAGAGGCTCCGGGCCAAGAATCAGGCAGAGACATACACGTTGTAGCCCAGCCAGCAAGGAAGCGCTCTGGTAGGATGAGTTTTCTCCCACAAATACTGGAAAGAGCTGGAACTCGATCCCCATGTGGTCGGAAATGGAGCGTATCTCTCAGCACTTCTGCCCACAGCATGAGCATGGCTGGTCACAGTCTACCGCCATTACTTCCCCAGGGAGTGACGCAAGGGGTCTGACCACCAGGGACTGAGGCAACTTTTTTAAGAGGCCACCGCCATGAAAATGGATGAGAAGAGTAGAGAAGAGAAACATTCTGATTCTCACGGAAAATAGCTTAAACATTCCATCGCATCTCACCGCAAGTATGTCCCGATAGCCCGCATGGAACCCTTGTCTTTGTAGGTTAATTAATGAATTTAAATAAAAACTTTAAAAAATTGAAATAAAAAGAAAACAACAATCTTTCTTTCTTTCCTTCTTTTGAAATTCCCACGTGGCTAGGGTTTCTAGTCCCATTAAACCCACTAACATTTAATGGGAAAACAGCCACTCCCGTCACCAGAAAAGGCAAAACTCAATTCATTAAATAATGCTTTCAAGCCACCAGGGGGGAAAAAATTCAAGGTTATTACTAGAAAGTCAGGCAAGTCCCTTTGTATTCATTCCAACAGCTGTTTAACATGATTGGAGGCCAAGTAAGGAAAGTTCAGGTAAATATCCCAATTTAGTAGAGTTATCCAGGGGTCAAAAAGGAGCTATGTGCTTTTGGGGGGATGGTGTTACATTTACCCTTAAAAGGCAATTTTTAACGGAAAAAGTGAAGCCTCTGGTTTTACAGACCTTAACATATTTTAGACACAGAAAGATGTGACCATTTTACGCTTGCATTACACTGCAGAAATGCAGGGCAAAATTAAGAGCCATGCTCAGGGTCCCAACTGGCCAGAGAACCCAGCAAACTCAGAGGCCCTGGTCCCTTTGGGAATGCCTTTATCCCCTGCCTTCCTATGCATCCGAGGCCACCCGCAGGGCTGAAATTCTATGTCCCTAAATAATATGTTTTCCAGCACAGTGCTTCTATCTTGACGGCCCAGATTATCCATACCTATTTACCCTTCTCGACTCAAAAACCATCCTATCAGTCTATTTAAGAATTGGATTTTGAAGACACAAGAAGTGAGGTGTCTGAATGTAACAACAGATCTCTTCCTCCCCACCTCAATAAATACAATTTTAGACAGCCAAAGCAATCATTACCTGAAAAAGTCTTGTTTCTGGCAGGAAAAAAAAAAAAATCAATTTAATTATATGAGATGTGTCTTACGTTTTAATTGTTGTTAAGTATAGAGCATTATTGACAAAGTCTCCCTGGATCTCGGTTTATGAGCTTTTACATTACTCAGATAACTTGCTGAGGAGAAAAAAAAAAAAAAAAATCCATCATGTTACTTAAAAGAACTGAAGCGGCATTGTGCCCGAGTCATTAGGCCCCTTGACTGCACTCATAATGATGAATGCATCATTTTTCTTGCATGAAACTTTGGTAACAAATAGCGCAGCCAAGTCTTTTCCAGCACTGTTATTCTGTTTTAAAAAACACTGACATTTTCTTAAACAGACATAATTTACAATTTTAAGGAGCACAACAGTGCCTTGGTGTTCGAGGGCCAGAGAGCAAACAAAACTCCTTTCAGTTCGATTTTTTTTTTTTTTAAAGGAATCTCGTGCTCAGTGAGTTCACTCTAGCTTAAGGCCAGAGACACAGAGCAGCAGAACAAGCCCCACTGCAGCATGTGAAGGTCATGACTAGCGGGTCACATTGCAGTGGGGGTCAGCAGCGGGAGGAATGGGCCAGGAGAGCAGCGGAGCCCAGCGTAGTCAGCTCAGGGGTCCCACAGTTATCGTGGCAGGGCCATCTCCTCCCCGGGGGTAGAAGGGGCCCCAGATCCCTTCCTTTCAGCCCCACGAGGGAAGCGGCAGCCTCCAGGGGCTTCTGCACGTCAGAACTGCCTTTAACAGGCTCTTCTGTAAATGTCACACAAAGGGAGCCTGGCCAGGGTCCATGGGACTGGATCGATACCCGGAGCAATGTTCGATTTCCAGTGGGGTCAGCTCAGCCCAAGGAGATGAATGGAAGTGTGCTTGGGATGCTGCAGGTCTGTTGTTTGGATGAGACCTTAGAAGCTCAGGTTATGTGTAAGATGAGAACTCCCAAGGTGTTATTTCTCAAATGGTTGATGTGCCCTTGGTGAAGTTTCTCTTCCTGTATTGCCTAATAATCCTTAATGTATGTGAACTCTTGTTTCCGCTCCATTTTTCTTTACACCTGAAAATGCTCTTGAAAAATAGTCCAGTTAAAGAGAAGAAAAGAAAAGAAACCCCTCCCACTGTGGGCGTTTGGCCACCTCCTCCCCGCACCACCAGGACTGGTCAAGAGCTTTGGTTCTCTGGCACCGTGGAGCCCCTCAGGACCCCCAGAATGGCCTCTGCTGATAGTTGTCATGCAGCCCTCTCAGGAAAAGGACTGGGGCAAGTTGCTCATGACAGAGTCTCAGGGGAGGCTCTTGCTGGGTCTACCAAAGAGATACCACGGAGTGAGATGTGTGGTTTAGTGAAATGAAAGGCACCAAACGGAGCCCAAAGAAGGACCCGTTCCCCTCCCCAGAGGCACACTTCGGAAGATGACTCCATGGACTGGGGACCCTCCCCGAGGCCATCGTGGGAGGTATGGGCTGAAGATGGAGGACCACAGGAGGGAAGGGGCCCCGGTTACTGTGTCACCTCTGAAGCAGAGTCACCCCCTTCCAGGAACACTTGGATTGAACAGGGGCACACTGGCCCTACAGAAAATCCGTGAAATTAGAAGACCTGCCAGTTTTGATTGATTTCTCCTGAGTTGTTAGGATTGGAATCCAGGTCTCTTAGTTAATACCTTTGGGGAGACCCTTCAGTCCAGGGCCCCTGCCTGCCGACAGTGACCACTTGCAAAGGAGAGAGAGAGAGCCTTAGAAGGGGGAGATCCCTGGGACCTTGCGGGCAGCACCAGGCTTCCTGCAGCAGAAGGAAACTTTAAATCAAGGAAATGAGGCTCCACCCAGGGACAGGGCTCCACCACTCTGCCCTGACTTGCTCTTGTGCCCAGAAAGGGACATGGCCTGGCCCTGCTTTGACCCCCCCGCCCCTTCCACTTCTGCCAGTGCCTGGATAAGTGAGATCACGTCCTATTTCAGGGCAAAGTTAGGGAGAACGCTAGCACCTAGCTGGTCTCCCTTCCCCCCGACCCAACTGATCCACCCTGGTTGTTTACCTTAGAGATGGAACATTCCCCAGGGTTCTAAGCTGTCAGTTGAGACCCACGGGACACCGGCAGAGCTGTGGAGTGCTACGCAGCCTGCCGCCTGCCACCGGATCCACTTTCCAGCTGGTCCTGGAGCACCAGCGGGCCCCTTGCTGGTGATTTCTGAAAGCTGGAGCCGTGTCCCAGGTCTCTGTGCATTTCCCTGGGAATCCTGGTACCTACCGCGGTGCTGGTTTTGATAGTAAAGAGATGACGCACTTTAGGAAGTGTGAAGGCGCTAGGCAAAAGGTGTTCTGCCTGCAATGAAGTCTGTGGGAATGTAGTGAGAATATGGGACCAACGACACAGGCCAGTGGGGCCCTCAGGCCACGTGGGGTGGAGGCCAGTCCTCTCATGTTACAAACCTGTGCTTGTCAGCAATGAATACAAACCTGAGCAGGAAGCCACTTGAAGACACCGTCAACTTTCTGAAGAAGGCAGAGAAAAGTCAGCCTCTTAAACTTTCCCAAGCAACTGATGAAAAACCCATCTTCAAAGCATCAGAGAAGGATGGAGAACAACTTTGGGAGGAAATAATGTATGATTTGAATGAAAATACTTATTTTCCCAAGTCCAGAACCGCCTGAACAAGAAATTGCGAGATGGAAGAAGAGAGCCCAGGAAAAGGAGGAAGAGAAAGAAAGGTTGGAGCTGAACGCAGGAATGGAGCAGGTCCTGAAAGAGAACCTCAGCCAGTTAATGTCCATGGCTGAAACCTGTGGAAGACCTTCCCCTTATCTGATGTCCTCAGAGATCACGTAAACTGGCAAGTCAAGCAAGAGAGGGAAGCAGAAGATGGGCATCACCCCGTCCATCGGTCAGGAGTTGATCTGAAGAGTATCATTGATGATGCTGACTTCACTGTGTCCCTTCAAAGTACTGAAGAGAAAAGTCAAGAAACAGCCAGACAATCGTGGGAAGGAAAGCAACTGAATGAAGAGCTTACGGGACAAAGAACAAGACTCCAAACGGAGGAAGCATCTCTGTAGCATGAAAATTCACAGCTTGAAAGTGAGATTCAACAGCTGAAGCTGAAGCTTCAAATTCTGCCTGAATTACATCAGGAACACATCATGCAACGTCAGAGAAAATTGTTTGAGGAGGAAACACACTGCTGGGAAATTGAGAAGAAACTTCCCAACATGTGTAGATACATGAACTGCACAAATCTGATTTGCAGCCTCTACAAGAAGATGGCTGAAGACATAGGCAAAGAATGGGAGAGAAAGACTTCTACCATCAAGAGGAGACCCTCTTCCATGAGGAAAGAGCCCAAGAGAGCTGGATGGCAGCTTGTTGTTGGAGAGAAACCTCAACGAGCTGAGAGAAGAAAATGATCGCGCAGACAAATGCTGGCCAACGCCCAGTCCAACTTCCAACCTTTCCCAAGTGGCCCTTTTGCTCTCACTCCTCCACCTGCAGCGCACAGAGGCTGCAAGTGTCCTGGGATCCCCTGGGCCATCAGGCCCCCCAGGAGGGAGGAGGAGGTCCCACGCTGAGGTCGCAGGGATCCAGGGTCACCTGCAGGTGTGACTCGGCTCACAGCAGCCGCGTCCTGAGCACCCACAGCCACGACACAACATCTGCATGTGTTTTCTGTCTTTACGGTAATTTTCACTGATGTCTTTTTGGTTTAGCTGCTGTAATTTCATTGATGCTACAATTGCTCTTATTCAAGTAGATCTAGCATAATTTTAAGATAGTATTTTTCAAATAAAGACTCAGTTAACATAATTCTTATGAATACATTATTTTCACATCACTCGACCCTCTAAAATTAGATAATGTAAGTATCATATTTTGATTTAAACAAAAAAATCCACTATTACTTTAACCATCATTAAAATTTGGTACAGATACCGACATTCAAAACAATAAAGACCATTTTATATGGCATGAGCATTTTTATATGTGATCTTGAAACATATGAGCAGTCTGTACAAGAAATTTACTATCTACCTGGAAAAATTTTTATTGTTTTTTTAAAAAATAGGAAAAAACCCTGAATAACAACAATACTCAATCAAAATTCATAATATTTCTATTAAGTTGGCCCTAAATTCATAGATTAATTTAGGGGAGTTTAAATTTTGCAACTCATTTTTTGTCATTTTCTTAAACGTCTTTGTTTTGTTTAAGAGTCCCAGGCTACACCAATGGAGCCAGCCAGGTGCCCCCGAAAGATTTTATTTTTAAGTAAACTCTACACCCAGTGTGGGACTCGAACCTGCAACCTGAGCCCAAGAGTCACATGCTCCACTGACTGAGCCAGCCAGGCACCCCAAAATAAGTTTTCCCTGATGGCAAACACACACACACACACACCACAATGCAGATACAAGTCACTTTTAGCATGTCAATAACAGGATAATATAAAAATAAGCTGCAAAATTAAAAAAAAAAATTAAAGAAAAAAGAAAGGAAAATCATGTTCACACAATTTGCCTATACACAAAGATACCTAATTCATATACAGAAGCAGAGTTGCCTGAATATGGGACCAGAGTCCAACTGGAGACACTTCGTCCCCAATGGTGCAGAAGGACAGACTGTCCGGAAGGTTCAGTTGGCCAGCTGCGGCATTGATGAGGAGAGAAGAGGGATGGAGAGACTTCCAGAAGCTAGCAATAGGAGAACCTGTTCCCATTCCTGGGCTGGATGGGGGAGGGAGTCAGCTGGGCCCAGGAAGGAGCTGTCCTCATGACAGGAAAAGCAGGAGGGAACAAGGAAAACCGACTCCACCTTCCCTCCTCCTGTCCTTGCGTTGACAGCTGGTGCAAGTGGCAGCCACCTAGGCACTGGGTAGTCAGGCCAGGGCACAGAGCAGGCCAGGAAAGGGCACAGAACCGATTTAGAGATTGACCAGCTCCTCTCTTGGGTCTGTTCCATCAAAAGTATGTGTTTTATTGCATTCATTCACATCTACTTACTTAGCCCAGACAACCTCAGAGATATTGCGGGTTCAGTTCCAGACCACCACAATAAAACGAATATTGCAATAACACAAATCAAATGAATTTTTGGGTTTCCCAGTGCATATAAAAATTATGTTTACACTGTGCTAAGTGTGCAATAGCATTATGGCTAAAAAAAATGGACACCATTCATTTAAAAATACTTTATTGCTAAAAAAAAAAAGTGCTATCCATCATCTGAGCTTGCTGGCAGAGGGTCTTGTCTCCATGTTGATGGCTGCTGAACATTCAGGGTGGTGGTCGCTGAAGGATGGAGCAGCTGTGGCAACTTTTTAAAATACAACAATAAGGACGCCTGCGTGGCTCAGTCAGCTAAGGGTCTGCCTTCGGCTCAGGTCATGATCCCGGGGTCCTGGGATCAAGCCCCGCGTCCGGCTCTCTGCTCAGCAGGGACTATGCTTCTCCCTCTCCCTCTGTTGCTCCCCCTACTTGTGTGCTTTCTCTCTCTGTCAAATAAACAAACAAAAAAATCTTTAAAATAAAACAACAATAAAGTTGGCCACATCAATTGACTTTTCCCATCACAAGTGATTATTCTGTAGCATGTGATGCTGTTTGACAGCCTTTTACCCACAGTAGAACTTCTTTCAAATTAGGAGTGAATCCTTTCAAACCCTCCCACTGCTTTATCAACCGAATTGATGTAGTATTCTAAATCTTTTGTTGTCACTGCAACAAACTTCATGACATCCTCACCAGAAGTAGATTCCAGCACAAAAAACCACGTGCTTCACTCCTCTGTAAGAAGCCCCTCCTCCTTCGTTCAGGTTTGACCATGAGATGGCAGCAATGCAGTCCCCTCTTCAGGGTCCCCTTCTAACTCTCTTGTTGTTTCCACCACATCTGCAGGGACTTCCTCCATTGGAGTCTTGAACCCCTCAACGTCCTCCATGAGGGTGGGAATCAACTTCTTCCAAACTCCTGTTCATATTGTTATTTTGACCTCTACCCATGAATCACAAATGTTCTGAATGGCATATAGAATGGTGACTTCTTCCCGGGGCGTTTTCAATGTATTCTGCTCACATCCATCAGAGGAACCACTGTCTATGGCAGATGCAGCCTTATGAAATGGGTTTCTTAAAGAATAAGAACTTGAAAGTCAAAATCACTCCTGACCTATCGGCCGCAGAATGGATGTTGCATCAGTAGGCATGAAAACAACGTTCATCTTCTTGTCCATCTCCATCAGAGCTCTTGGGTGACCAGGTGCATTGTCAATGAGCGATGATATTTTGAAAGTGTTCTTATTTTTTTTCCTGAGCAGTAGGTCTCAACAGTGGGCTTAAAAAATATTCAGGAAACCATGTTGTAAGCAGACGTGCTGCCATCCAGGCTTTGTTGTTCCATTTATAGAGCACAGGCAGAGTAGATCTAGCATCATTCTTAAGGGCCCTAGGATTTTCAGAATGGTGAATGAGCACGGGCTTCAACTCAAGTCAGCAGCTATGTTAGCCCCTAACAAGACAGTCAGCCTGTCCTTTGAAGGCAGGCATTAACTTCTCTCTCTCTAGCTCTGAAAGTCCTCGAAGGCATCTTCTTCCAATAGAAGGCTGTTTCATCTACATTGACAATCTCTTTTTTTATTACAGCCACCTTCATTAACTCTCTCAGCTCGATCTTCTGGAGAACTTGCAACTTCTCCATCAGCACTTGCTGCTTCACCTTGTACTTTTATGTTATGAGGACGGCTTCTTTTCTTAAACCTCATGAACAACCTCCTCTAGCTTCAAACTTTCCTTCTGCAGCTTCCTCACCTCTCTCAGCCTTCATAGAATTGAAGAGTTAGGGCCTTGCTCTGGATGAGGCTTTGGCCTAAGGAAATGCTGTGGCTGGTTTGATCTTCTATCCAGACCATTCAAACTGTCTCCATATTCCACAATAAGGCTGTTTCATTTTCTTACCATTCATGTGTTGACTGGAGTAGCACTTTTCATTTCCTTCAAGACTTTTCCTTTGCAGTCACAACTTGGCCAACTGTTTGGTGCAAGAGGCCAAGATTTTAGCCTATTTCGGCTTTCTACATGCCTTCCTCACTAAGCTTAATCAGTTCTAGCTTTTGACTTACAGGGAGAGACACATGACTCTTCCTTTCACTTGAACACATAGAAGCCATTGTATAGTTATTATTTGGCCTAATTTCAATATTATTATGTCTCAGGGAATAGGGAGGCCTCAGGAGAGGGGGAGAGATGGGGAATGGCCAATTTGTGGAGCAGACAGAACACACACATTTATCAATTAATCTTGCTGTCTTATATGGGTGTGGTTCATGGTGTCCCAAATCAATTATAGTAGTAACATCAAAGATCACTGATCACAGAGCACCATGACAAATATAATAATTAAAAAGACTGAAATATAGTGAGAATTACCAAAATATGACACAGAGATGTGACGTGAGCAAATGCTGTTGGAAAAATGGCACCAATAGCTTTGCTGGACACACAAACCTTCAATTTGTAAAAAACACAACATCTGCAAAGCATAATAAAGTGAAGCACAATAAAACAAGGTATGTCTATAAGAAATAGCTGTGTTTTATGACTGGAGAAAATGATGTCTGTGAAGGCAAACATGTTTGCTTGTGTGTGTCCCTTGCATATATATAAGCTGTCTATGTATTATGCATGTGTTTGTATGTATATATGTATATATGCAGATGTGTATGAATATCATTTCCCTATGAGAACATTGTTGTTTTTATTTCTTGATGTACACATGCTCTTTAACTTAAAGATATCTACATGAACAGAAGTTTAGAATCCCAAAAGGTGTTACCACCATACAATGTATGGCCATTCATCTGTTTTACAAATATCTTTCAAGCTCCTACCATGTTCCAGACATTCTCCTAAAAACTAACGACACACATAGAGTTGACCTCTTCCATCCATTCCCTCATAGCCATTTGACTATATTAGACCCCCAAACACAATTATAAACCAGTTTATGAATTCAACCAAAGTAGGAACAAGGGAACAAGGCAAGACGGTGGATCTAAGGAGGAGCGATCCCCTCTGATGAGCAAGAGCCAGGGAAGAATTCCCCATGTCAGGGAGATGTCTACTTTGGATTTGGAAAGATGGGGGAGGGCAAGTTTGCCAGGCAGACAAGGGGAGGGAAAACACTCTGAGCAGAGGGATGAGCACATGCAAAGGCACAGAGGAAGATCCACTGCATCCTTGTTCAGGTAGAACATAAAAGGGTAAGGCTTCTGGGGTGCAGAAAATCAGGCCCTGTGATAGGCAGGAAATGACATGTCCCAATGAGCTCAGCGCTACAAAGATAAACAGCTTGGTTTTCATCCTAGGAAATATTTCCCTTGTGTTTCTACTGTAGATATTTAGTAGGTAAAACTTGAAAAGGAATTCCATGATCAGATACGCGAAGAAAATTCTGGATTGAACACATTTCCTTACTGTAGGATTTTTCTGAACCATTACTGCTCTGAATTATGAATGCCTATGGAGTCTCCAAGAGGGGTTTTCACTATGTCAATTTTTAAATATATATTCAACCATTTATTCATTTGCTAAAGTTTCTCTCAGATTCCCTGTTGTTTCTGTTTGTTTTTGTTTTCAAAAATGCTGATGTAGTTGCTGGATAGGGAGTGAAATGTTTTAAACACCAGAGCAAGAGAGAGACTTTATCAGTCTTGTATTCTGACATTTTTGACATTATCCTCTGGTAGCAATGTGAAAGGCGTAGGCCTGACAGCAAAAGAACTAATTAAGAGGTAATTAGTGATCAGGAATCAAGTCATCTCAGGCATAGGGAATGGAGATAGGAAGCAAACAACAGTTTAAGGAAATGATACTTTGTAGAATCATCTTTACCCACTGTCTCTGCATCATATATATTTCTTTAGATATGGATCTTGGGTGAAATGAGTTGTAACTTAGAAAAGCATAATGTGTCCCAGGTGTATCCTGAAGATCAATGATAAAATTAACTCACTGTTAGTTTGTGCCCTGTCCACTCTTCTGGAGAAATCGGATTTGGGGGTGAGAAAACATATCCTATCTTAGTCCCCCAAATGTGGAGCGTGAGGGACGGAAGGGGATGAGCCCCCCTCTTGTCTCAGAGGAGAGACCAATGAGCCCAGCAAAGAGCAGAGTCCTAGGGCCAGAGTGCCCAAAGTCCAGAGAACAAGTCACCACATCTGAGAAGTTAGCTGAGAAGCCTTAATGGTGCAAACAGAGATTCACCCAAAGTCACCAAATGCAGAAGAGAGTGGATTTGGCGGGGGGGGGGGGGGGGGGGGGGGGGACAGCTCAAGGTAAAAGCAGAAATATCCAGATTGTCCAAAAAAGCAAATGGGACATCGGCCGTTTCTCTGGGGTCAAAAGTGAAAAGCAGAAACAGGGTTTCTTATTTCCTCTCAGCTCCGTGAAACAATGTGAATCGGCTGCCAACGTGTATAGGTTAAAAATATCTTCCTATATCTCCAAATAGATAAATTCCTCACATCACCAAGGACAGGGGCGGTTTTTGAGCATGAATTTAGAGGAGGCAATGGGGTGAGAGATGGGAAAGAAAAACCTGACCGTGGATTTTAGGAAAGCCCGTGAAATGAACCCAAGCAAAGGAGACTTCCTCCTGCATGCACTGGTCACCACGTCAAGCCTTTCATTTATATTTTAAACCCAAAATAGGGGTTAAAAATTTTCAGAAGTCCTGTAAGACAGCCTGATATTTAGAAATGCATAGCTCCTTTGTTCTGATTTGCACGGTTTATGGGGACCTTCACAAACACGCAGCAGGTTGGTCAGGACCACGTGTCAGGCAGAAGCCCTCGTCCAGAAGGGCTATGGTGCACATCAAGTATTCTGCCAGTTTCTCCAGGAATTTCAACTCTTTCCTTGCTGCCTACATGGCTCCATTTGATCTGAGGGCCTTATGGACACATGAGAGGCAGCTCACTGTCCCTTTCTCGCTCTCCATCCATCTCCCCGCCTGTTAAGATTATGGGGAATTTGAATTTAAATGAGAATTTAAAAAGTGGTGAAAAGCTGCTCTGAGCTCGAGTCCTTCATGGGAATGTCAGTACTGAGGAAGTTCACCAGATCAAAGCTGCCGTCTGTGTTCACAGGAGCTTTTGAAAACTATTTAGAATAAAACAAGCGAAGGAAAAATCTGCCTTGTGCCTGGCTGCAGGCTCCTGCTTAAACACACATCAAGGAAAAGCCGGAAAGCTTTCGGTGAGCCCAGGTTCCGGGCTGAGAGCTGTAGGAGGCTCTTTCTGGATTTTTTTTTAATCCTTTCCTTCCTAAAAGAAATGAGGTCACCAACCCCAAAGTTGCACCTGATCCTCTCCGTTCCCTTCGAAGATGCTTGCTTACCCAGTGTATGTCGCTGTCTGGGGAAGCTGCAGGTGAAGAGGTGTGGGATGAGGAGAGGGGGTTTAGGAATGACTTGGAACTAGGAGAAAATGCTTCAGAGCTGAGCTTTGTCCTCACCAGGGAAGGGAGCGAGCACAATAGAATGGAATAGATTGAAGATGATGAGCGAGGTTTAACCAGGAGCACGAGCCTCTGGGAGGACTACTCCACCCCCTCGTCTGTATTCGTCAGTGTTTGCAGAAGGTGCTCTACCTGGGGAGTCTTCTAGTCACTTATGTGTTAGAGAATCCATGAAGGTTATGGGAAGTGTTCCTTCTCAGTGCCTTCCGGAAGAAATGTATACTTTTCAAAAAAAAATTTTTTTTAGACTTCTTAAAATTAAAAAACTCAGTACATTCTGTTCTGCTGCAACGCAGGTTTTGGTAACTGAGATTAGTAACTAGTTCTGAAATGCAGCATTGTCATGGGAATGACGTCAGTGAGATGCAGGAGTCAGTTTGGCTCGGATGTGATCCCTGCCCTCCCCACCCTCAGGCAAGGATGGGTGCGACACCAAATGATAATTTTCAGGAGGAGAAGGGAAAAGAAATCAGCTCAGCTGCTGCCATCTCAGCAGGAGCCTATTCGACTGTACTGGAAGGAAAGGAAATTCAGGGGCATAGTCAGCCTCCTGGGGCTCTTCACTCTGGCCACCCCCGCCCCCTCCCCCGCCCTCGCCCATCGTAATGGCAGCCCTACCACCCCCAACTCACTTCGATGACCAACACGCTCTAATGAAAGTGTTGCCAGTATTGCTTTTGTACTCATTTGCTTATTTTTAACATCCATGGAGGCAATTTTCAGCAATGCTGAGCCATCTGCCTGGACCATCTGAATTAACTCCCAGAGTTACTTTCTTTCTTTTCCTTCCTTCCTTCCTTTTTCCTTCCTTCCCTCCCTCCTTCCCTCCCATCCATCCACCCTCCCTTCCTCCCTCCCTCCTACCCTCCCTTCCTTCTTTCCTTCTTTCTTAGTACTCTGATTACAAAAAATGCATTCGACTGGTCTGTTGCTCTAAACTCTATTATTTTTAATGTGCACTTTTTTTTTAAGGAACACATGTAGCATTTGAGAAGAAATGCCTGTATTCTCACTCCACTTAATTTCTCACCATCACCTTTATGCTCATTGTCATTAAAATAATCATTAACCATAAACATAAAATGAATGTTATATATCAGTACCATGCTAAGCACTTTATATACATTATTCCATTTAATCTTATGTAACCACCTCACAAAGGAGTCGGAAATCTTAATGAATTTCCTCAAGATCACTCTGCTTTAGTAAACGGGAAAGTCAGGATTCAGAATAAGCCGGGGAACTATGCTATAAATTATCCACAGGGAACACTATCAAGTTTGGATTTGGATAAAGGGTAAAACTCATGATAAGACAAAACTGGAACCTGGAAGATGCTTCATTGCTACTCAAAATGTGATCTGCAAACTGGGAGCATCAACAACATCTCTGCATCTGTTAAAATGCAGATTCTCGGGCCCTAGCCAGACCTACTGAATCATATTTTTGTTACCTCGTTCAGTTTCAGTCTGAACCGTGCCAGGGTGAGAGGATATGAGGTTATTCATGGGAGTCATGAATCTGAAGGAACAGTAGCCATTGTCTGTGGAATAAGTATGTCTTGAGGATTTAATTTTTGCAAAATGTAAAGATACTTTTGGACCATTTCAATATATATTTATATGACTATAGTTCTGGACCAAAATAAATGTTTTTATGTTACTGTATATACTTTCTCATGTAACAGAAGTATCAGTACATGAAGACCCATGGAATTTTTTTTTTTAATTAAAAGGAATCTTCATAGTCAAAAAGATAGGAAAAAACTGATACATTTTAAACTCGCACCTGGTGCTGGAATTTCTTTCCAAACATCCCTGACAAGTGGTCACTTAGTCTGTGTCTGAGGATTGCTTTGGAGAAGAATCATGTCTCTCATCAGGCAGCTCAATCATTTTTTTTAGAAGATCTCATTTTGTTTTTATTTAAAAAAAATTTTTTTGTAGGGCCTAGGTATTAGATGAAATTTAGAAGATCCAATTTTTAAAAGTTATTTCAATATTGAGTTTAATCGTACCGCATTGTACTAATTTCCACTTCTCAAGCTAAAGAAAATTAGAAGCCTAATCTCATCATTTCCTCAAATATTTGAAGATATAACATGTCTTCTCTGGCCTAAACACTGTAATTAGCTCCTTCAACTTTTACTCGTTTGGCATAATTTCCAGATCTCAAGAGTTTCCTTTCTTTTAGTTTTTGTCCCTTTAAAATAGAGTACCCAAAAGACAACTCAGTGCTCAAAATGGAATCTTTGTCAGTGAGGATAAAGCTGTTTTCTTCCTTGTCTGAGGTGATCCATGTTTCTGAAGGCAAACCCAACTTACACCCTTTGGGTATTTCTCTCTTTTTTTTAAGATTTTATTTTTAAGTAATCTCTACACCCAACATGGGGCTCAAACCTACAACCCCAAGATCCAGATTCGCATGTTCTACCAACTGAGCCAGCCAGGCGCCCCCTGTCACTTTAACTACTATAAAGCTGGATCCTCAACATCCTCCCATTTGCCCTGTTTGTTTGATTTCTTAAACCTAAACACAGGACTTTACATCTGCCCCTGACTACTGCACCTTGTCTGGGTCTATTATTCCAAAACCAAAATATTCATTCTATTTTGATCCTGTCCCAATGAATTAGTTTTCTCCAAACTCTGTGTGCCCTCAAAAATAAAGATGTAAGTGAAATAAAGATGAAATGATTTCCCATTCAGGTATTTATGTTAATGCCTTCACGTGACTGTTCTCTAAACACAAACAACTTGTCAGAGTAGCCCATTGTAGAATTTGTCAGGAACCAGATTACCAACCTGGACTCTCCTCCCGACACGTCCTTGTCATTCAGGTGCTGGGCTTTGGACACTTCACCAATTCTTCAGAACTACTCAGAGATTCTGGGTCCTGGCTCTTTGACAGCATTAGGAAATTAATTCACTATTCTAGAATCATCTCACCCTGAAGACAGGAACTCATTTAAAGCAAAAAGATATCCTTTAAGTCTCTCTCTTATCTGTCTTTGGATCTATATACCCATTTTCAAGTTGAAGACCATTCTTTTGTGAAGACACAAGAAAATCACTGTCAACTCTGCTTTTGTGGTGTCATTTGTTAATATTGTATCACATGCCCTTTGCTTACCTTCCCTCTGCTCTAAATATACATTACAGAGTGCTTTTAGTTACTCTTAACATTTTTGTACATTCGTGGGCTTTTTCCTTTTTGACATTATCCACACTGTTCTGGGCCATGTCTCCTAATCCATCCTTGGCCAATAGCCCCTTCATATATACCATCTCACTCCAAGAGAACCTCTTCATCTAACTAAGATTACGAATTGGAGGGTTTATTTTAAACTTAAAAATCAACCAAATATCCCAGATCTTTTCACTTTAATTGCTGTAAAGATGGATCTTCAACATCCTCCCACAAACACTTGGGTCAACATACTCAAGATGGAAGCAATTATCTTTTTCTCCATCATTGCTTATCCTCTCATAATTCTTATCCTGGTTAATGGTGTCACAATCTAACTAGTTACCCCAAGCAGAGACCGGGAGTGATTCCTTGACCCCCTTTTCCCTGATTTTCTGCATTCGACTCTCAGCAAATCCTTCCAGCCATCCTTCGGCATTTCTCTCCATCCATCTCTATCCCCATCATCTCCACCACTGAATTCACCAAATGCCTGTGACATCCACTATCTTGGAATATTGCAATCATCTCCTTAGGGATGTGTCCAATTCCAGGTGAATTCCTTCATAAATTCTCCTCTACACTGTCAGTATAAAAATCTACTTAACACACATATTGGATATGATATCTACAGTGCTCAGAATTTATAAATGACTCCTCTTTGCACACAGGATAAAATTCAGGTTAAGCATAGTTAAGCACTTGCTTCTGCTCATCATAGCAACTGCATAGCACCCCCTACTTCTGTCCTATACTTTGCACTTTTATCTTTACCTTGAATCTCCACCTACATGATATCTCTACAGAACTCTTCTTCCTACCCTTCAAAAATTAAGTAAATTCCCCTATCTCTCTTAAATTTTGTATGATCTAACAAAACTGAATTTGCTACTCCATCCATGGGCCCTGCAGATTCCTCTATTATGCTACTTATTAAACTGTATGACAAGGATTTGTTTGTACTTTTACCTCTTGCCATAGGCTATATAATCACTGAAGGTGGATCATGGCTTGATCATATCTGAATCTACTCCTCATACACATACGCCAATGTGGTAGGCAGAATAACGCTCCCCTCCTCCAAAGATATCCATGTCCTAATTCCTAGAACCTGTGAATATGTTTTCTTATGTGGCAAAGAGGAATTAAATTTGCTAATCCTCTGACTTTAAGAAAAGGAAGATTTTCCTGGGTTATCTGGTATACCCAAAGTAATCACAAGGGTCCTAAAAGTGGAAGAGAGAAGCTGAAGACAAGGTCAGTGTGATGCATTTGAGGGGGGCTCAGCCTGCTCTTGCTGTCCTGGAAGACAGAGGAAGGGGACAAAGTACAGGCATCCAGGTGGATTCCAGCAGCTAGAAAAGGCAAGGACATGGATTATGCTCTGCAGCCTCTAGAGAGGAACACAGCTCTGCCGACACCTTGATGTTAACCAGCGAGACCTGTGTTGGACTTCTAAGATAATAAGTTCATGCTGTTTGAGGCCACTAGGTTTGAGTTAATTTGTTACAGCGGCCAAAGGAAACGAATACAAGTAGCACTTGCCACGGAGTCTGTTTGAGACCGGTTCACGGTGAATGCCTGTCCTCTAAATCTCAGCTCAGTAGACATAATCAGTTCTGAATGTAGTTAGGGATCCTCTCAGATTTCAAAGAATACTCTGATGTTTGTCCTAATGGAGATATATCCCCCAAAGGCACTACTGTTCTTCCAGCCCCCATCCTTTCTGGAGAAATAGGAAGCAGCCTGCTACGTTCTGGGATGTTCTTGATTATATGTCATCCTTCAAGGTACCACTGTCGTTAGTGGTTACCTGGATCCCATACCATGGTGGAGAGTGATGAACCATTCTTGATCAAAATTTGCTTTCTTGTCTTTAGTGAGGAATTCTTAAGAAAATATATTCACCTTAAAACAAATATCCTTCATCTCCTCAAGCTGGAACTTCTTCACCTCATTGAAGTGAACCTGACAGAGCTTTAAATATGTCTTTTACTTGCCTCTCCACTGTCATACTCTACTCACTGGGACCTAAGACCAGCATGGCAGTCAGTCCACCGGGATTCCCCAGAGGGTCCACAAGAAAGGAGATAAGCAATGATCAATCTGGGAAGACATTACTGTGTTTGTGCTCTCGGCTTTGTTCTCTGCTGCACAAAGGAAAATCATCTGTGAAAAAGAAGACAACCAATAAGAAATGGAAACTGCTGAATGTGTCTAGTCACTAGTCTGAGACCTTCAGTTCCCCCAGGCTCTGAGGTCCATGTGAGTGAGGTTCTCACTCCTAACCCTCTGCCGCCTGAATTTTGTGACTAGCCATGATCTTGTAGTCAAATCTCCTATTTTTATTAAATTATTTTAAATTGGGTTTATGACTCTTGCAAAGAAAAGAGTCCTGGCAAAAAGAACTGTCATCAAATAAGTCAGGGTAATAAAAAAATTCAAGTAATTCACAAAACTTGGGTCATAAGACTCCGAATATGGCTGAAGATGAAACCATTCCGTACAATGGTGAAGTAGTGTGACCTCCCCCTGAGCAAGGACTCTTGCGTTCATTGCTGGAATGGCCTGGAAGGTCTTCAGAGCAAGCTAATGCACACTTTTAACTGTTGCAGGCTACTCAACTAGCCTTCCTTGGGCTGTAGCATTGGTTCTCAAAGTGTGGGCCCTGAACCAGCAGTATCACCTGGAAACACACTAGCAACAAACACTCTCCAACCCCACCCCAGACCTGTTCTGGGACTGGGTTTAGTACTTACATTTAACAAGTTCTCCACGTGATTCTAACGTCTTCCAAAATTTAAGACCCACTAACCCACATGATGACCATATCATTGGGAGTTTTTGTGCGTTGGTTTGGGGTGGGTTGGTTGTTGTTGTTGGTTTTTGTTTTTTGGGGGTTTTTTTGCATTTCATTTTGTTTGAAGTACCGAGGCATGATATATGATGAATTCATAAAGTATCAATCCATCTTATTGCAGAACACTTAAATCTCCACCCAAGAGCCCAGAAAACATCAACAACATAAACATCACAAGTTGGTAAATTGATTTCGAGTGAATTTTGTGCCTAACTTCGGTAATTTTCAGACTGGTTTATGGAGCAAAAGCATTTTAGAGATTAAATTACTACCAACATTAAATATACATACATAACTTTTTTTTAGTTAGATTATGGAAAACCAGGTATTTTTTTTGGCAGGTAGATCTCACATCAACTTTATACTCTCTTATAAATCTCATTGCAGTTTTTGTTTTTCATTTTCTTTGAACTTCTTAGGATTAAAAAAGGAAATATACATTCCATGACTCGAGTTCACTATATGAAAGAATACTCTATATTGAGCTTACATTTTTGGGAGAGGTAGTTCTTTGCATTTCCCAGTTATGTTGAGAATTCTTGGCTCTGGTTACCCAAATATTCAATGTGGCTCACTGCTGAACCCCACTACCCCGGTGGGGGGCACTCATTATAAGAGGCTTGTGAAGTGGGAATGACACTTCCAAAATTTCTAGGGAAAATAGTGTTTGCTTTCCTTCTGGCTAAAGACTTAATCTGTTACTTAGCTCTGCACTAACTTCATGGATCTACAACCTGGCGTAGAAAAGAGAATAAGTGATTACATTCGGTGAAATGGACAAATATACCAGAATAAGAAATCCTGTTAAAATGTTGGATATATTCCCCAAGGCAAGCGATGCTATAATTATCATAATATACTACCTCCCTCGTATTGCTGCAAAGTATAAAACACAGCAACTCACCCACCTTTAATTAGCTGCATTTAGTATTTTTTATGGCCACTGAACATGGTACCAGATTATCATATATTAGCATATAATATGCATACACACCTCAAGGTATTTGGTTTTATTGCTGTTACCTTTTGTGGCCCTATTTCAGTAATGACTCTAATGGAATATTAAAAAAAAGAGAGAGAGAGAGAGAGAGATTTCTGACTCAATTTGCTTTACAATCTTGGGAGTTTTACAATGGAAAGTTCAAGGTTTAATATAAAATTCTTCAAAAAAAATATTCTGTGCCTTCTTATTTTAGCCAATCGACCTAGGTACTTATCTGGCAAATCCCTGGTAGGGGCCCCAGTGAAAGCATTTACTTTCTTTCTGAGCTCAATAAAGATATATTTTTATAAGGAAGTCTTGGGGTATAAATTGTTTCACGTTTGCTTAAAAGAAAATTGCACACACACCATTTAATGAATCTTACCAGTCTATCAGCAGCTAAAGGCCCAGAAAGGAAAAACAGCAGCTGCAGCTAGAGAGTTTGGAGAAAGGTCAGAGGTCAGCACTTGCATCTGCATTCACGGGGAGACAGAGGAAAAATAAAGGGTCTCTCTTTGTTGCAAGTCAGCACTATTTTAGAAAGTGCAGATACTGACTTCATTATCAATGTTCCCTTTTGCTCTGGGGGGCTGCGGCGGGCTATAAATCAATAGCTAAGGTCACATTGCTAAAAGCATGGAAAAAAAAATGTCTTTCTCGCACTTGGGAGCATTGTTTTGTGCTGCTTTCTCGGCGTTACCAGCGCTCGATATCAGATAGAAACAGAGAGCCGGAGTCGTTACAGAGGGAATCAGAATTATGAAAACCGATGTGTAAAGCGGGCCTTTTGAACTCCAGGCAACTGTTCAACTACGTCCAATCTCCCGTCGTCATTCGTTGATTGCTGGTTGTCGATTAGTTTGTTCTTAATCCTTCCACCCAATCCTTGAGCCTAATTGCGTAAATAAGTATTACTGCGAATGATGCGCCAATTTGGAAGTCAAGCCCACCAATTTTTTTTCAGCTCAAAAGTAATTTCAATGTGATGTGTTTTGTACACACACTTATACATTTGTATTCACCCTTCTGTCGACATGCTATGAAAATCCCTACATCTGATTTTGATAAACAGAAGAATAGCACTCTGTTAAATGTAGGTGCTTGCCCCTTTATTGACAACTGTTTTCGTTCATCTAGAGAGACAACACTACCTGGAAGAAAGCATGACATTTGTAATTTGCAAAATTAAAAATAGCCGGGTAAGACAGTCTTAAAATAACTCACTTTGATGGTTAAAAAGAGCCAAAAAGGAATCCTTTTATGATTTGTATGCATCAACGGGACTCTCTGCGATGCAGCTGAGGCTTGGTTCTGACCACCTTTCCATGGGATGGCCACATCAGGCTTCTGACCATTTCGGTAACCGATGCTACCATCATGGATCCGATCAACCATAGAGCAGGGTGATCTGGGTAAGACAGACAAAATAACTACATTGATTTTGCTGGAAGGAAAATAGAACATCTTTAAATATTGAAGTTTACGGCTTATTCTACACATTTGGAGTGTCTATAACGGTTCAATTTTCAGTGTGTACTTTGGACCTTAAATAGTTTTTGGAAGTAGGTAAGGTGCAAATGAGGGATATATGAAAATAATTCAATAATTTCTGCAAACCATTCCCGTTTCTCTCTGTTTTTCTTCACATTAAAAAAATGTTTAATGCTGATACTTGTTTTAGAGCTATTTAATTTGGCCCAAATTTCTGTTTGGCTTGTACCATGTAGACTGGGTCCTTATGGAAAGTACATTCTTCTCAAGATATCCAATTTAAATAACACAATATGTATTCATGCCATCTTATCGCTATTTTGCTGAATCATACATTTTGAGCAGGACTATCCCTTAGAAGTCATCTGGTCGAACTTCCTTTTTAATTCGTGAACAAAAGAGGCCTTCTCATGTTGCTGTGAGGACCCGGCTGGAAGCAATACGACAATTCAGTAACATTTGTTTGCAGGGGGATTTTCCAATAAGTCAGAGGCGTTACTCAATGCCTTGCTGCAGGTTGGCAAGTGTTTACTTATCTAATTATCTCCACAAACAGTCCCCCTGATAATGCAAAATCTGCTGCCTTTCCCAGAGTGGACAAAAGGACATTTAACTTAACGCGAAATGACAGCACAGAATAGCAACTTGTATTTTCCCAGCCTGGGCCGTCAGAAAAACGCGACATTAAAAGACAAGTTTCGTTTGCTATTCTCTCATGGAAATGGGAAATAGAGGGGAAAGGCTATTTGTTCTGTGGCCACAGAGGATTCTCCAGAATGAACACACATATTATTATGACCGCTCAGCTTATAAAACCCAAGTCATCATGGACGGTAGTGTCTACCCTAAATAGTGAGGGCAATCTGCCCTAGCGTCTAGCTACCCATCCTGCCTTTAGGGGTCCATTGAGCACGGACGCATTCCATCAGCCAGAGCCCGCCGGCATAGAATGTCTCTCTAGGGGTTCACTATTACCCTATTTGAATGCTGAGAAGATGCTCATAATTGCTTATTATGACATTAGACAAGAGAATTCGAGTCCCATTTGATGGTAATGAGTTTGTGGAGTCTCTGCCTTGTGCGGGTCCAATCACATTCCGAACTGAACTTAAGGCATCTATATTGAAACAGAATTACACTTGAACCGAGGCCCATGAGGCTTGGACCTCGTGCATTTAAAATTGTTTCTGTTACTCTCCACAGTGTGTTGATGGGAAGAAAAAAATAATATCAGTTATAAAACCCTTCCACAGAGACACTTAAACTTCTTTCCAAACTGGAATTTATTTCCCCCGGTTACCCCTGAAATAATTCAGACGTATTGTCTCCAGATAAGCAAATTAAATGGTTAAAAAAAAAAAGATAAAATTATTTCTTTAAAATTGTGTATGGAGTAAATGGCAGAACCAATCAGTTTTACACGTAGCAGAAGACTAAAAAGGAGGTAAATATGTATGTTATGAGCAGGTGTGTACAATGAAAACACCAATTTAGAACAGGGCAAAACAGCTCTGTGTTTGAGTAAGGAAAGTGTTTAAGAAATTGCCAGTAAACAGCCTCTCTCCTATTTTTACAAGATGGAAAGTCAAAGAAGACCTATTAAGTTAACACAGAATTGGCTACAATAAGAGGGGCAAAAAGAGTAACACGATCGAATTTGATTTCTGGGTGGAAAAACTAGGAACCGTTTGAAGTGCTTAGGATTTCATCATTCTGCGCTTTGATAAAGCATCAGTGCTTCCCACTTACTCACAGTAGCATCCAGATGGCTGAAGGAGGAAATAACAATGAATTGGATTCTAATGGAAAGCTCACTGAGACCCCAGGGCTTTCCATTCAAAGCTACAGCTGAAACTGTCCAAATCGTGGAAGCCCGGTGGGTCGATGGCCCAGGCCACAGCCAGCGACACACAGGTGCTTTCGATATCCACAGGTTTGCAGACAGATACCGCACTCATTGCTCGCCCAGTAGAAGTGGGCTTTTTTTTTTTTTCATTATACATTTTAAAATGCCCTTGTGGCTATTCTGAAAATGACGCTAAGTTCCCTGAATCTCAAACTGGCTCTAAGTTATTCGGTAAATATCTGATTGCCAGAAAGGAAAAGCGGTGAGTTGGGGGTTCTGTTTTTCAGAAAACTCTTAAGTATTTTCAAAAGAACACACGATATGTGTTTCCCTCTCTCTCTCTCCTCCAAATGTTCCCAGGTCCTTTCACTCTTCAGTGGAGTGGTAGGTGTAAGAGGAAAGGAACTGAACCAGAAATGGGATAAAGTTCTCGTTTTTTGTCTGTCACCCGTTGAGTGGGGGGCCTTCAGCAAACCCTTCAATCTTTTAAGGTGGCTCGACTCACACATGTATGAAGCACCCTGCTTTCAACTTTCAAGTTGGACCACATGTTTACTGATAGGCCCATGTCATCACTGGGATGTTCGAGTGAATAAATTGCAAAGACCCTTATCTACCATCTCTTTATTTCTCAAAAATGACTTAAACCAACCAGTGTCTCCTCAGTATATATTGAGTACCAACTGTTTGCCGGGCACTGAACTGAAATGCTAGGAAGACAAAGATGAGTAAATGGAGCTCCCATATAGGAGTTTACAATCTGGTCAGGGAACTCTCCCCTTGCCCCTCTCCCAAGATTTACCTCACAACTGCTGTGCTAGTTTCACAAAGCTCTTGTGCAGGCAAAGGGCCTTCTCCACTTACTGGTCATGAACTTGGCAGGCCCACGGACATCTCCAAACTCAGTTTTCTCTCCAGCCCAATGGGAATAATATCAGCTTCTAGGTCACACGGTTGCTGTGCAGCTTGAATACTGGAATGCGAATAAAATAATGAGTGTCAGGGGCGCCTGGGCGGCTCAGTCGGTTGGGCGTCTGCCTTCGGCTCAGGTCATGATCCCGGGGCCCTGGGATCGAGCCCCGCATCGGGCTCCCTGCTCAGCGGGGAGCCTGCTTCTCCCTGTGCCTGCCGCTCCCCCTGCTTGTGCTCTCTCTCTCTGACAAATAAATAAGTAAACTCTTAAAAAATGAAAAATAATGAGGGTCAGCCTGACAGGCAGTCAGCATTAAATACATGTTAAATATTAATTATTGTTATTATCAAAAAGATAGGTGTAGAACGTTCAAATAATATAAAGAGGAATACGTAAAGTGCCCTTTACTAATCACATAAAGGGATTTACGTATTCTGATGTTATAAATGGGATAATGAGAATTGTTATGTGCTGAATTGTGCCCCCCACGCCCCGATTCATGTGAAAGCCTTAACTCTCAGGACTTCAGAATAGGACTGTGTTTAGAGATAGGACCTTTAAAGAGATCGTCAAGGTCACATGAGGTCCTCTGGGTGGGTCCTCATCTGATCTGACTAGTGTCGTTATAAGAGGGAATTTGGACATAAGAAGAGACACCGGGGATGGACATACACAGCAAAAAGACCATGTGAGGCCGCAGGGACAAGGTGACCCTCTGCAAACCAAAGAGAGAGGACTCAGGAGTAGGTAAACCTGCCAACACCCTGATCTTGTACTTTATACCTGCAGAAACTGGGAGAGATTAAACCTCTGTTGTCCGAGCCCCCCACTCTGTGGTATTTGGTTATGGCAGCCTGAGCCGACCAAGGCAAAAATGAAAGTATGTTAAATAATATAAATACATGTTCACACAACAAGGATTAAAAAGACAGACACATGGCATCTTAAATATATTAACTCCCAAGCACATGTACTTTTTTAAACTTGTATTTTTCAATAAAAATAATGGATGTACACAATAAAGAAATATTCAAACCACCGAAGAGGTTTAAAAAGTATAAAAAGTAGCTTCCCTTCTTTACTTCTATTTGAAATGGATAGATGATATTATAAATGTGTATCTGGGAAAAATGTATCTGGCCCTCGAGTGTCCACAACAGTTAATTCAGAGTCTTCCTTCATCCCCTGTTACCACCAAAGAGGAATATCCACATCGTTCTAGAAATCAGGGTCGGTTACAAGCACACCATCCACACTGAGTTTTTCAGCTGGAAATGTGATACCAGACCCAACACAGAGCTTCACGCACAGTGTGAGCTCAACAAATACCTGTCTGCTAATTTGATGTGTTGGATTAATGGTGCCTCAGGTAATAAGCTTTACAGAACCAGATGCACATGGTTTCCCTGAAGATAATAAATTCTCATTTTTGGTGAAGTCTATACGTGTGCAGTTAAAAAATGAAATAATATATATATTAGCCCCAGGGATTTTGCCAAACACTCCTTCACGTTACCTTCCTTAGTTCATCTGACATATATTCGTGCCTCCATTAACTCAGTGCCAATAAAAACTTTGCCCTTAATTTTTTGCTACTCTGCATAGTAGAGCATCTAAAAATGAGGATTAACTTTACCTGACAGATAAAATCTATGGGCCAAAGCAATAATCCAGGTCCAATTACAGTTTTCCTCAATTTCCTGAAGATTCCCTGCAATTTTCTAAGACATAGCAGGGAAGGAAAAGAGATTATGGCAACTTTGTTTAAAACCATAGCTCCTGAAAAGATGACGGAGGAGTAGGGGACCCTATTTCAACTGGTCCCCGGAATTGAGCTGGATATCTACCAGACCACTCTGAGCACCCACGAAACCAGCCTGAGATGGAAGAAGATCTGGATCTCTACAAACAGAATATCGCAGGCGGTGGTTTTGAGGTACGAAGCAGGGAGCCGTGATTCTGCTGGCAGATATCGGAGGATAAACAGCAACGGGAGGGAGCCTGGCCGTGGGGACCCTATACCGTCGATGAGCGACAGCCTCACGCGCTGCGGACGGGCACAGACTCGCAGACCGGTAGCGTCGGGAAAGGACTTTAGGGCAGCCCCCGGGGTGGAGGACCAGAGCGGCGGGGTCTCACGCACGCGAACTGGGAGCAGCTGGCGGTTTCAGAAGCACAAAGGGCAGAGACGCGCCCCGACCTGGAGGCAGGACTGGGGGCGCTGCGGAGGGGCGCACAACCCAGGCCGCTGCAGTTGATAGCAGCACGGACAGAAACGGAGACGGTGTGGCCTGGAGAGCTCACTGAAGAACACACTGCGGTCTCTCTGCTCTGAGGCAGAGGGTTGGAAACGGTCTCTTCTGCTCTGACTCGCGGAAGAGACACGGAAAGCTGCCAGGGAAAGGCGCCAGAGAACAAAAGCCCCAAAGACTGAGTCCCACTGAGCCCATCCCCCGCCACAGGGGCGCAGGGCAGCTCCGCCCCAACAGGGTTGCCTGAGTAACAGCGCGGCAGGCCCCTCCCCCAGAGGACAGGCTGGGAAAACAAGAGGCCAGCAACCCTAAGGTCCCAAGAAAACAGGTGCATCTTGCTTGGGTTCTGGTCAAACATTTGGACTCTATACATTCCCTCAAACACCCATCAACAAAATGACTAGGAGGAGGAGCCCCCAAAACAGAAAAGACTCAGAGATTATGACTTATGCTGCAGATTTACAAATGGATGCAGATATAACCAAGATGTCGGAGATGGAATTCAGGCTAGCGATTGTGAAGACAATGGCTAGAATGGAGAAATCAATGAATGGCAACATAGAGTCTCTAAGGGCAGAAATGAAAGGTGAATTGGCAGAACTTAAAAATGCTATCAATGAGATCCAATCCAATCTAGATAATCTAACAGCTAGGGTAACTGAGACAGAAGAGAGAATAAGTGATCTGGAAGACAGAATAATAGATAAAAAGGGAAAAGAGGAGGCCAGGGAAAAACAACTCAGAATCCATGAAAACAGAATCAGAGAAATAAGTGACACCATGAGGCGTTCCAATGTCAGAATAATTGGAATCCCGGAGGGAGTGGAGAGAGAGAGAGGGCTAGAAGATGTATTTGAGCAAATCGTAGCTGAGAACTTCCCTAATCTGGGGAATGAAACAAACATTCGAGTCCTAGAGGCAGAGAGGACCCCTCCTAAGATCAAGGAAAACAGGCCAACACCCCGGCATGTAATAGTAAAACTTGCAAATCTTAGAACCAAGGAAACCATCTTAAGGGCAGTTAGGGGGAAGAGATTCCTTACGTACAGAGGGAGGAACATCAGAATAACGTCAGACCTATCCACAGAGACCTGGCAAGCCAGAAAGGGCTGGCAAGACATATTCAGGGTACTAAATGAGAAGAACATGCAGCCAAGAATACTTTATCCGGCAAGGCTTTCATTTAGAATGGATGGAGAGATGCAGAGCTTCCACGACCGGCAGAAGTTGAAAGAATATGTGACCACTAAGCCGGCCCTGCAAGAAATATTAAGGGGGGTTCTATAAAAGGAGAAAGACCCCAAGAGTGATCTACAACAGAAATTTACAGGGACAATCTATAAAAACAACGTCTTCACAGGCAACATGATGACAATTAATTCATATCTTTCAATAATCACTCTCAACATGAATGGCCTAAACGCTCCCATAAAACGGCACAGGGTTGCAGATTGGATAAAAAGACAGGACCCATCCACATGCTGCCTACAAGAGACTCATTTTGAACCTAAAGATACATCCAGACTGAAAGTGAAGGGATGGAGATCCATCTTCCATGCCAGCGGACCTCAAAAGAAAGCTGGGGTAGCAATTCTTATATCAGACAAATTAGATTTTAAACCAAAGTCTGTAATAAGAGACACAGAAGGACACTATATCATTCTTAAAGGGTCTATCCAACAAGAAGATCTAACAATTGTAAATATCTATGCCCCCAACATGGGAGCAGCCATATACATAAGCCAACTGTTAACCAAAATAAAGAGTCATATTGATAACAATACGTTAATTGTAGGAGACCTCAATACTCCACAATAGACAGATCATCTAAGCAGAAAATCAACAAGGAAACAAGAGCTTTGAATGATACACTAGACCAGATGGACCTCATTGATATTTACAGAACATTCCACCCTAAAACAACAGAATACTCATTCTTCTCGAGTGCACATGGAACTTTCTCCAGAATAGACCATATACTGGGTCACAAATCAGGTCTCAACCGATACCGAAAGATTGAGATTATTCCCTGCATATTCTCAGACCACAATGCTCTAAAACTGGAACTCAATCACAAGAAAATATTTGGCAGAAATTCAAACACTTGGAAGCTAAAGACCCCTCTGCTCAAGAATGTTTGGGTCAACCAAGAAATCAAAGAAGAACTTAAACAATTCATGGAAATCAATGAGAACGAAAACACATCGGTCCAAAACCTATGGGATACTGCAAAGGCGGTCCTAAGGGGGAAATACATAGCCATCCAAGCCTCACTCAAAAAAATAGAAAAATCCCGAATTCACCAACTAACTCTACACCTTAAAGAACTAGAGAAAAAGCAACAAACGACGCCTAAGCCACGCATTAGAAGAGAAATAATTAAAATTAGAGCAGAAATCAATGCATTAGAAAGCAGAAACACAGTAGATCAGATCAACGAAACTAGAAGTTGGTTCTTTGAAAAAATTAATAAGATTGATAAGCCACTGGCCAGACTTATCCAAAAGAAGAGAGAAAGGACCCAAATTAATAAAATTATGAATGAAAGGGGAGAGATCACCACTAACACCAAGGAAATAGAAACAATTATTAGAAATTATTATCAACAACTATATGCCAATAAACTGAGCAATCTGGATGAAATGGAGGCCTTCCTGGAAACCTATAAGCTGCCAAGACTGAAACAGGAAGAAATTGACAACCTGAATAGGCCAATAACCAGTGACGAGATTGAAGCAGTGATCAAGAACCTCCCAAAAAACAAGAGTCCAGGGCCTGATGGATTCCCTGGGGAATTCTACCAAACATTCAAAGAAGAAATAATACCTATTCTACTGAAGCTGTTTCAAAAAATAGAAACAGAAGGAAAACTTCCAAACTCATTCTATGAGGCCAGCATTACCTTAATCCCCAAACCAAGCAAAGACCCCATCAAAAAGGAGAATTTCAGACTGATATCCCTGATGAATATGGATTCCAAAATCCTCAACAAAATCCTAGCTAATAGGATCCAACAATACATTAAAAGGATCATCCACCACGACCAAGTGGGATTTATCCCTGGGATGCAAGGGTGGTTCAACATTCACAAATCAATCAATGTGATAGAACACATTAATAAGAGGAGGGAGAAGAACCATATGGTCCTCTCAATTGATGCAGAAAAAGCATTTCACAAAATACAACATCCTTCCTGATTAAAACTCTCTAGAGTATAGGGATAGAGGGAACATTCCTCAAGCTCATAAAATCCATCTATGAAAAACCCACAGCGAATATCATCCTCAATGGGGAAAAGCTGAGAGCCTTTCCCTTAAGATCAGGAACACGTCAAGGGTGCCCACTCTCACCACTGTTGTTCAACATAGTACTAGAAGTCCTAGCAACAGCAATCAGACAACAAAAAGAAATAAAAGGCATTCAAATTGGCAAAGAAGAAGTCAAACTCTCTCCTTTCGCAGACGACATGATACTTCATGTGGAAAACCCAAAAGACTCCACCCCCAAATTACTAGAACTCATCCAGCAATTCAGTAATGTGGCAGGATATAAAATCAATGCACAGAAATCAGTTGCTTTCTTATACACTAACAACGCAACCGTAGAAAGAGAAATTAAAGAAATGATTCCATTTACAATAGCACCGAAAACCATAAGATACCTCGGAATAAACCTAACCAAAGAGGTCAAGGATCTATACTCTAGGAACTACAAAACACTCATGAAAGAAATTGAAGAAGACACAAAAAGATGGAAAAATATTCCATGCTCATGGATCGGAAGAATAAACATTGTTAAAATGTCTATGCTACCCAGAGCAATCTATACCTTCAATGCCATCCCGATCAAAATTCCAATGACATTTTTCAAAGTGCTGGAACAAACAATCCTAAAATTTGTATGGAATCAGAAAAGACCCCGAATCGCCAAGGAGATGTTGAAAAAGAAAAACAAAGCTGGGGGCATCACGTTGCCCGATTTCAAGCTATATTACAAATCAGTGATCACCAAGACAGCATGGTACTGGCACAAAAACAGACATACAGACCAATGGAACAGAATAGAGAACCCAGATATGGACCCTCAACTCTATGGTCAAATAATCTTTGACAAAGCAGGAAAAGACATGCAATGGAAAAAAGACTGTCTCTTCAATAAATGGTGCTGGGAAAATTGGACAGCCACATGCAGAAGAATGAAACTCGACCATTCTCTAACACCACTCACAAAGATAAACTCAAGGTGGATGAAAGACCTCAATGTGAGACAGGAATCCATCAAAATCCTAGAGGAGAACATAGGCAGTAACCTCTTTGACATCAGCCACAGCAACTTGTTTCAAGATACATCTCCAAAGGCTAGTGAAACAAAAGCAAAAATGAACTTTTGGGACTTCATCAAGATAAAAAGCTTCTGCACAGCAAAGGAAACAGTCAACAAAACAAAGAGGCAACCCACAGAATGGGAGAAGATATTTGCAAATGACACTACAGATAAAGGGCTGGTATCCAAAATCTATAAAGAGCTTCTCAAACTCAACACTCAAAAAACAAATAATCAAGTCAAAAAGTGGGCAGAAGAGATGAACAGACACTTCTCTGAAGAAGACATACAAATGGCTAACAGACACATGAAAAAATGTTCATCATCATTAGCCATCAGGGAAATCCAAATCAAAACCACACTGAGATACCACCTTACACCAGTTAGAATGGCCAAAATGGACAGGGAAAGAAACAACAAATGTTGGAGAGGTTGTGGAGAAAGGGGAACCCTCTTACACTGTTGGTGGGAATGCAAGTTGGTACAGCCACTTTGGAAAACCGTGTGGAGGTTCCTCAAAATTTAAAAATAGAGCTACCCTATGACCCAGCAATTGCACTACTGGGTATTTACCCCAAAGACACAGATGTAGTGAAAAGAAGGGCCCTATGCACCCCAATGTTCATAGCAGCAATGTCCACAATGGCCAAACTGTGGAAAGAGCTGAGATGCCCTTCAACAGATGAATGGATAAAGAAGATGTGGTCCATATATACAATGGAATATTACTCAGCCATCAGAAAAGATGAATACCCAACTTTTACATCAACATGGATGGGACTGGAGGAGATTATGCTAAGCGAAATAAGTCAAGCAGAGAAAGTCAATTATCATATGGTTTCACTTATTTGTGGAACATAAAGAATAACATGGAGGACATTAGGAGAAGGAAGGGAAAAATGGGCGGGGGGAATTGGAGGGAGAGATGAACCATGAGAGACTATGGACCTGAGAAACAAACAGGGTTCTAGAGGGGAGGGGGGAGGGGGGATTGGTTAGCCCGGTGATGGGTATTAAGGAGGGCACGTACTGCATGGAGCACTGGGTGTTATACGAAAACAATGGATCGTGGATCACTACATCAAAAATTAATGATGTATTGTATGGTGACTAACATAATATAATAAAATTAAAAACTACAAAAAAAAAAAAAAGAAAGAAAGGAAATGGGCAAAGTCAACTATACAATTAAAATTAAAATTGCCTGATGTTGGCAGAGGAAGAGAAAGACAGATCAATGAGATGAGAAAGTCCAGAAACAGGCAAGTTATGTAGTTTAAGAATTTTGTATATGATGAGAGTAATATTCCACATCAGTGAGGAAAAAATGAATTTGACAAACACTTTTTTGGGTAACAATTGACCCAACATTTAAAAGAAGTAAATTTAGATTCTTACCCCATTCCATGCATCATCTAATTTCCAGATAGATCAACGTTTTAGCTATTAAAAATTGAAATTTAATAAAATTACTGGAAAAAATGAATGAATAATTATATAACCTGAGAATGGTAGACTTCTCTAAATGTGACCTCAAAGATAGAAACCAGCAAGCAAAATTTGGTTGATTTTATTCACCAGTTATTAATATTAGTTGAATGAATAAATGTAAAAAAAATCTGTGAACTTTTTGGAAAGAGAAAAAAATAAATAAAAGTGGGTTTTGGAAAGTTAATTTGAATGCAAACATTTCAGAGATTAATAAAGTTATACAAAATTGAAAACAAAAAACAAAAACAAAAAACAAAAAAACCATAGCTCCTGCAGGAAGTGACGGTATTATACTGGGCAAGTCATTTTTTTGTTTGTTTGTTTTCCTTCCATGTTTGTAAATAGAAATAATACTACCTCAGATTTCTAATAATGAGTTATCATTTCTTAGGATTCTGTGTTTTGACCAGTTGGTACTTTTGCACATCTTGACTGGGCTCTCTCACAAGGGGGCATTCAGCTGATGGGTCCTCTGGGGACTGGGTTCACCTTGGGCACACCTGTGCTCACCTGGGCCATCTGGACCTCCCTCCCAGTGTCTAACAGGATTGGGGCTTTCAACGCTGTGACTTGCTTTTTCTCCTGGTAGCTTCTCATCCTGCAGTACCCAATAGCACAATTGGTCCATGAGGGAGGAGACCTTATTTTAAAATGTCTTATTTTGATATTTTTTCATTATAATTTGGCTCTTGCCTTTTAATTTTACAGATAACTTTGACCTTTTTGGACAAAAGTCCTTTTTGAACAGACATTTGAAAAATGATCTTCATTTTTCATTTTCGACATTTACTTTACCATATATCTTGGATAAAAATATATCCAACATTAATTTTGAATGTTTTTAAGATTTTCAATTCTTTAGATCAATTCTTTACTATCATTAGAACATAAATTATGTGAAAATCTTGATTAAAAACATAATTAGTGGAATGCCTGGGTGGCTCAGTCCATGAAGCATCTGCCTTCGGCTCAGGTCATGATCCCAGAGTCCTGGGATTGAGTCCCACATTGGGCTCCTGCTCAACAGGGAGTCTGCTTCTCCCTCTCCTTTTGCCCCTCCCCCACTCATTCTCTCTCTCCCTCTCCCTCTTTCTCTCTCTGACAAATAAATAAGTAAAATCTTAAAAAAAAAAAAAACATAAGTAGTGGGACGCCTGGGTGGCTCAGTCGGTTAAGCGTCTGCCTTCGGCTCAGGTCATTCATTGGGCTCCCTGCTTGGCGACTCCCCCTACTTGTGTTCCCTCTCTCGCTGTCTCTCTCTCTGTGTCAAATAAATAAATAAAATCTTTAAAAAAGAAAAAGAAAAAGAAAAAAACATAAGTAGTGATTTTGCTAAGATGAATACTATAGAATATATAATAAGCTATATATTCTGTGTCTTTATTGTCTTAATCATCCTAACATAATCAGACTGTATTAGAATACCCAGACATGCACAATAATAAGATTTAGTTGTTGTACTATTTTTCTGTTTTCATTCATATATATATATATATTTTTTCTTTTCTTCTTTTAAGTAGGTTCCCCACCAATTGCAGAACCCAATGCGGGGTCCCAACTCAGGACCCTGAGATCAAGACCTGAGCTGAGATCAAGAGTCAGATGCTCAACCGACTGAGCCCCCCCAGGCGCCCCTGCCTTCATTCATATAAAAAAACCATAACTTTACATGTTGTGGTGTTATTTTTTCAACATAAAGGCCTACATTTCACAGGATATCTTCCGTTCATCAGTTTGTTAAACTGCTTTATACTTGTACTGTATTTAGCTATATTTTTGTGAGATTCCACCTGAACTCTTGCCCTAAGCCCTGGTTATTGAAATATCTTAGGCAAGGGAGGAGCATGATCAACATCACACTTGAGAAAGCTCACTGGGCTGGAGACAATAAGACCAGTTAGGAGTCTGGTCTTCCTCTGGGTGGGTAATGTTTCCACCTCTAGCCTGAACTTCTGAGTCAACCTCATTCACTTCGTTCCTTAGCACATCACTGGGGAGGTGTGTTGAGCCCTGCCATTGTAGGTTTCCTGGCCAGCAAGTACTTGGCTGTAGACCTATCCATTTTCAGACCAGCCATTTTTTTTTTTTTTTTTTTTTTGAGAGAGAGAGCGTGTGTGCATGCGAGCAGGGGTGGAGGGAGGTGGCAGGAGAGAAGCAGAGGGTGAGGGAGAATCCCAAGCCGGCTGCACATCCAGCATGGAGGCCATTGCGGGGCTTGATCTCACCCCCTCGAGATCATGACTGAGTTGAAATCAAGAGTCAGGAGGCTTAACCCACTGAGCCACCCAGGCACCCCTCAGACCAGGCATTTTTGACAGCTCAGCCACAAAGGTGGATGGAAGAGCCAGAAGCCACCAGGCACCTTGAGGCCTAAGCTCTGGAATCCACCCAACATCATTTTTCTGCTGGTGAAATCAACTCACAGTTGTTCCAAGGGTAGGTCGACAGACTCCCTGCTTTCTGAAAGGGTCAAGGAACAAAGTCAAATACATAAGAAGACATGCAAAGGATGAGAGATTGTTAGCAAACTACCACAAAGACCTATTTCATAACATTATCCGATTTTCATGGAAGGTCATTTAGCTTCTCAGGGCCCTCACCTCCTCTGACGGTGTACCCCCGCACAGGTCCTCTGAGAGACACCCGCAGCTGAAATGAAAATAGACATGCGAGAGACAGACCCCAAATCTGAAATAATCACCAATTATTTGTGCGTTCCTTGGCCGAGTTTTAATTTAAAATGTCATGAATTATAAACAGCCATTACTTGACAAGGAGCCAACAATAATGTTTTCTGAATTTCTCCCAAATTTTGCTAGATGTGCCTCAACTGCTAGTTCTTCCTTTGTGTTGGTATGCCATTCTATAATTCACCATTATCAGAATAATATGCTGGGTTGGGGTGTTTCTCCCGCTCATCAGTGCAAATTACCAAAGTTTGGCCGTATGGGAATTGTTGGTAGGAAAAAAAGAAAAAAAACAAAAAACCACCAAAAATGTTAACAAGCAACGATTTCACTCGGTTTATATCTCTGTCCAACACAGGCACACGTAGCTTATTTGATGTGCCTGTTACCAAGAGAATGAACCCCATTATATTTCAGCTGACACAGCTCTTTTTATGTGGGGGGGGGAGGAGTTGCTATCTCTCCATTAGATGAGCTTCAAGTTGAAAATGAGAATGCACCCTCTATTAGGTATTAGGGCTACAAGATGGGTCAGGGGAATTTAGACAAAATATACTTACCCTAAAAAATTATTTGTTTTATATCTGAGACTCAAATTTAACTAGGCATGGTATCCCTATCTGGACCCCTAACCTCTATGAGCTTGAAGATAAAAGATATATATATATATATATATTTTTTTTTTTTTTTTTTAAATGTTACTTCTCTACTGCCCAAGACTCTCCCAGTTTTAGTTAAAAGTGTCACATCCAGGGGAGGAAAAAGAACTCTCTTACACTGTTGGTGGGAACACAAGCTGGTGCAGCCACTCTGGAAAACAGTGTGGAGGTTCCTCAAGACATTAAAAATAGAGCTACTCTATGACCCAGCAATTACACTACTGGGTATTTACCCCAAAGATACAGATGTAGTGAAAAGAAGGGCCACATGCACCCCTATGTTCATAGCAGCAATGTCCGCAATAGCCAAACTGTGGAAAGAGCTGAGATGTCCTTCAACAGATGAATGGATAAAGAAGATGTGGTCCATATATGCAATGGAATATTACTCAGCCATCAGAAACGATGAATACCTACCATTTGCATCAACATGGATGGAACTGGAGGGGATTATGCTAAGTGAAGTAAGTCAAGCAGAGAAAGACAATTATCATACGATCTCACTGATATGTGGAACATAAGAAATAGCACAGAGGATCATAGGGAAAGGGAGGGAAAACTGAATGGGAAGAAATCAGAGAGGGAGACAAACCATGAGAGACTCTGGACTCTGGGAACCAAACTGAAGGTTACAGAAAGGAGGGGGGTGGGGGATGGGGTAACCGGGTGATGGGTATTAAGGAGGGCATGTGTGGTGATGAACACTGGGTGTTATATGCAACTAATGAATTGCTGAACACTACATCAAAAACGAATGATCATCAAAAAAAAGTCCCACATCCAGGGAACCCCACCCCCTAGTCCTAGGCAAATGGATGGTCGGTGGCCTATCATCTCTCTGATAAACTCTGACTCTTCAAAGACACTGCCTGAATTGCCATGATTATCATTTTTGGTACCCCCAATATTAGCCCCGTGTCAGACAGTCCATACCTGGTAAAGGCTTCTTGAATGAATGAATGAATGAATGAGTGAGTGCAAACGGAAGAGAAGCATCCCTGGAGGGCAGAGCAAAGGCAAGGAAGGAGGCAAGGACATCTCAAGAGCTGAAATACATGCAGATCTTCCACAGAGCAGAGTGATGGGATTGGTTAGTCAGGGCACAGAGCAGAAGTTTCAACCTCGCTGCACCCCTGAATCCTCTAGAAAGCTTTTTAAAAATACCAACACTTTGCCTCCACCAATTGAAGGAAGTCTCTAGCGATACAGCCCTGGTGTCATATTTTTTCAAAAGCTCCCACCCTCAGTTATTTCTCAGGTGCAGCCAGGGTTCTGAATCACGGGCATCAGGCCTCTCCAGGCAGGCAAAAAACAAAAACAAAAACACCCTGCAGTGAAAAGATTCTGGAAAAAAAACGAGCCGTAAAATGAAAAGATGGTAAGAGGTGGTGTGATTCTAACACACTTCTCTAATAACCTCACTTGTGTGAGCTTCTTATTTTTACGGTTGTCCCTGCTGCCGCTCCAGACACATAATTATCCTCCAAATGATGCAAGTTCATGGCTAATTTGTGGAGAGGAGAAGCAGGAAGTCAGAGGAACGTGGTGGCTAAATGTTCCTAGATCTAATGGGTATGGTGAATCTGTCTTCCAAGAGTTGTTTGGAAAAATAAATAGCATCCAAGGCCAGGTAGAGAAAATAGTGAACGTTAGCAGTTTTGTTAACATATCCAGGAAATAGACTTGCTACCAGCAGGCTAAATAAATGTGTGCCACACACGACCTTCAAAACCATTGATCTTAAAGGTTATAAACAATACCCAACTGACCCATTGGTCTGCGTCCTCGGATTAAGAGATCCTGCCGTGGATATTCCCCTTTGTAGTACACTGCTGCCAATAAGGAAGACTACTTTAAAAATGTATATATTGAACCAGGTTATATGTGATCATTAATCACAGACTCTCCCCAGGACTGCCGTCATAAATAGTCATCTGCATAAAATTCCCTGCTGAAATTGCCTTGCCATCCCTTCAACCTTCTATGAAGAAGCAGACACACTTGGAAGAAAGAGGAAATAAAAAGGCACCGAGAAAGGAAACAAAGAACAGGGCACGTACTGTCTTCTACGTTTTATTTTGAATTATTTTTTTTTAAAAAAATTAAGTCAATTTTTAAATTACTTTAGCTGTTATTCAAAGTTATGCAAAATTACTTTTAAACATGCTAGCCCTTTGCCTCAGAGCAAAGCATGATGTTAAACATGATACTTTACCTAAATCTTTTATATTTTTGGTATTTATTACCAAGTACATCTTCTTCATGGGGCAATTACTTATTTCATGGTGTCAGAAACTTACACAAAATGATGAATACAAAATTAAGTACAGGGTCTGGGAAGGGATCCTGGAGCTGAGACTTCATTAATATCACGGTAAATTTGCTCTGGACCCACCAGTTGGGATGTAAATGATACTTCTCTCCTCCTGGTTATTGTTTTTAAAAATGGCATATAAATTCCAGTAACACAGAATCACACAAATGAAAATGGAAAGGCTTTTTTCCTTGCCCCTCATGTCACTCACTCTCCAGAGGTTAGTGCTTTCAGCATTTAGTACATGAGATGTACCCATTTCTAAGAAGTGCTTTCAAATAAACTGTAAAGTGCTCTTTACAGTTTATTTTCTCTCCAGGCTCTCACACAAATGTATGTTTTTTTCGAGTGTTCAGGTAAGTGTGTATATGCTGTCAGCTTCGGATTATAAAAAGCTGCTTGTTTCCATTTGTGGGTGCTCAGAATCGTTCTCTTCTCTACCTTCTCCTTCAAGTGCGCACTTGATTTGGGGAAAACAGGTCTGTTACTACCACTAACCAATGGGAACATGGACAACTCAGGAGTCACACCTTGGTTTGAATCCCTGCTCAGCAATTTAATAATTATATGACTTAATTATTAATACTAAGCAGTATTAATATTTTGAAGGAATTCTCCTTAACTGTGGAAGAGTTTTGAGGTTCAAAATCAGGATAATAATGATAATTGGCTAATGGGGTTTTGCAAGGATTAAATGAGATAGTACTTGCAAACAGCCCAGCACCGTCCTGGAATATCACATACGCAAAATATGAAAAAAAAAACCATCACATCAACTTCAAGGTCATCATTTTCTTTACTGTATCATTTTCATTATCAGTGAATGGCTACAGAAAGGGGGGTTATAAGAAATTAAATATGATTTTCACTGCTGATTCATAACTTGGTAGATGCTTTTTGGTGGAAAAGTTTGAAATTATGGACTACGGTGAAATGCGGGGTGCCCTGTGGAAAACGGTGTTCCAAGTAACCTCCAACTACAACAACTTGTATGCTGTTCCAAGGGTCACAGAGCAGAGAGGCTCAGAGACCAAATTATCACCCAGCTTGTTACATCAACGTAAAACATACAGGGAGAGCAAAGGGAAGTATCGGGGTGTTCATCATCTTGGGGCGGTGTGCAAGTGGGACAGAGGGACCTCTCTACATGACTCAGCATGCAATGTCCATACGTCCTGTCTCTCTACGACATCAGCCCACCCTGTGGCTTCTGTCTTTGCAAGGAGCCAAGCAGACCTCTGAGCCAGGGGGCTCAGCAGATGGGAGACACCCAGAGCCAACACACACTTGCACTTTCCAAAAGACACAGGGCAAGTCCATCTGGCCAGTAGCTATAACTTGCCAATTAGCCTGACGAGCAGCTATGATTTATCTGCATTTCTCAGGCAGGGGACACATGGGGCCAGGATGAGCGTTCACCCATGGGTAGATGATTTAAGACCTCGGAATATGGACTGTCTCCTTGGCCCTTCCATCCCTTCTTATCCATTTTTAGCATCTTTGGCTCTACTCACCTTACCTATGCACAAAACATGTCTCAAAGTATTTTCTCCTCTACCTCATTTACCTCCCTGCTTTTTATTTTTAATTTTCCACAGAAGACTGGAATATTCTGATATCACAGAGACAACACTCTTTAGACAGGGCTTATACTCATTGTGATGGAGTGGGGTTGGAATAACTCTGCTCTCAAGCCAACTTACCTGGATGCAAATTCCAGCCCACCACATACTGGCTGGTATACGTGGATAGGTTACTTAATCCTCCTCTGCCTCAGTTTCCTTCTGTGTGAAATGGGGGTGATGAGGACACGAACACTACCGACCCAATAGGGCTGCTGTGTTGATTAAACGCATTATAAGCTTAAGAGTTCAGAACAGTGCCTGGCACTTTGTAAGGACTCAATACGTATCAGCTCGTATGATTTTTAGCCCTTTGGAAAGTATGCTCTTGGCTGGAGGCCTGACCTAGGGGACTGGGAGGAGAGGTCAATGTGTTTATAGCAGGAGAAAGCAAGTCTTTCCATTGGCAGAGTGCCTACAACTCACAAAGAATATCAAAGCAAATGATCATTTTAAGACTTGAAAACAACTCTGTTAAGCAGGTAACATGACCCCCATTTCATTGATTGTGAATCTCAAATTTAGGGTATGAAATGGCTGACTCCGAGGCACACATTTATTAGGTCATGACTAGAACCCAGGCCTTCCGATTGTGCGGCAGGTACTCCCTCCTGCTTGACAATGGAAGACCTCCCTTCCCACCACCTCCTTCCACCGCACACTTAGACCAAAGTGTGAAAACTCTCGCTACGGCCAAAGGGAAGATTTAAAAATGGCTTCTCCCCAGCGGATAGTGATTGATTCACACTATTGCATAAATGGCTTGTAACCGATCATTTCTGATTATGTCCTGGGGTGAAGTATTCATGGTTGAGACAGTTGCGGAGGTTAGAAGATGTGTCGAGGACGGATCCCAGAAAGGGTGGGCTGGTTTCACCATCTGGCCTAGGATTGCTAAAAATGAGTTTCTGTACAACACATATAATTCTGTCTCAGTATAATCTACGGTACCATGTGTTGTCATATTTAGTACTTCATTGTAATTCAATCTCTCTATTCAAAAACTAGTCTAACAATGTAAACAAAATACAAGCACAAAGGAGAAAATATTTACATATCTCGTGAAAACATTTGCACATATGTAAGTGTAGGCCTGGGGAAAACCTCCAGAGTTCACCTGGTCCCTCTTCTTGCCCTCTTTGGAGGCACAGTACTGAGCCAAGTGTCAAGGACTGCATTCAGTGGGCAAAATACATTAATATAAAGAAATGCCAAGAGGTCAAAGAAAACCATGTGGAAGGAAATAAAATGACTGTTGACAGAGGACAGCATCCTTTTTTTAAGATTTTATTTATTTATTTGACAGAGAGAGAGAAAGAACAAGCATAAGCTGGGGAAGCAGCAGAGGCAGAGGGAGAAGCAGGCTCCCCGCTGAGCAAGGAGCCCGACATGGGGCTCAATCCCAGGACTCTGGGATCATGACCTGAGCTGAAGGCAGAGGCTTAACCAACTGAGCCACCCAGGCGCCCCAGAGGACAGCATCCTATTGCCACACACACACACACACACACTACGTACTTGTATCAGTAAGGGTTCTGTCAGAAAAGCAGAACCAGTGGATGTATAGAAGAGATTTACTGCAACGAAGTGGTTTATGCCACTGTGGGGGGCTGGCTAGGCAGGTCTGACACCCCCAGGGCATGCCCTCAGGAGAGGCAGGCTAGGGAGCCTGGACGTGACCAGAAGTGGACGTTCCACAGGAGGATTTTCTTTCTTTTTCTTCAGGGAAGCTTTCAACTGATGGACATGGGCCCGCCAGATTATCTAGGATTATCCCCCTCATTTAAAATCAACTGAGGGGCACTGGGTAGCTCAGCCAGTTAAGCATCCAATTCTTGGTTTCGGCTCAGGTCCTGATCTCAGGGTCCGGAGCTCGAGCCCTGCATCAGGCTTCACGCTCAGTAGGGGGTCTCCTTGTCCTTCCCCACCCCCTCTCTCTCTTGAATAAATAAATAAAATCTTTTTAAAAAATCAACTGATTATGGACTTGAATATCTTCCAAAGTCCTTCACAGCAATACCTAGATTCGTGTTTACTTGAAATACTGGCACGTGTAGCCTGGCCAAATGGACACATCAAAAAGACCATCAGAATCTATAGATGTGCCAGTCACTACTCTCAGGATCTCGTCTATTAACTCATTTATGTATCTCACAACAACCCGAGGAGGAAACCGAGGTACAGAGTGATGGAGTAAATTGTTCAAGATGGTATAACAAACGTGTACCAACATTTGAGGTCAGGTGATCTGGTTCCAGAGATGATGTTTCAATGATTACTTTGCTGTCTTTAGATCCAAGCTTCCCAGATGCTTAAAAAACATTTTCTAGAATGTTGTGTCGTCAAGCGACCATTGCTTATCCTATCAAACTTACTCTTATCCTACTCAGGATACACTCCGACTCCTTTGTTTACAACGTTACATTTCTTTAATGTAATGATGTTTCTGACAATTAGGGTCCCGTTTACCCTCCCAATTAATAACAGTAGATATATATTAAGTTCTCTATCCGGGGACTAAATAATTTTGTTTAACCCTTACTGACATAATCTATTTTGTAATCCATTTTATAGATGGAACAACAAAGGCTCAGTTAATTCAGAGGTCTTCCTAAGCTGACACACCTAGTGACAGCTAGAAATGTTTCCTTGTGTGTTTAGGCCGCATCAAATTTCATTTGCTGCTTGGAGATGGGCACAGACAACGAAAACAAGTCTGGAAGGAAAAAAAAAAAGAGGCAAGTAGGGTGCAAGTTCATAAATGGTCTGGAAATATTTGGGAACTTAATCATTTTACATAGGATTTTTTTCTTTCCATGAGTAACTGCTGAGGAGAAGAAAAAAATCTTTCATTTGTGTCAAACTCGGTGGTGGTTTGACGGCAACACTTGGCATGTTTTTCCAAGCTGTCAAGGGTGTGAGGAGCTGGGCTGTACCTGCCCGTCCTGCTGACCTTCACAAGCCCAGAAGGAAAAGCCCTGAATAGGCAGGTGTGAGCGCTCCTGAAGACGTTTACCAACCAGAGGGAACTGCTTCTACGATCCTGCCAAGTTGACTTCTGTTAAAAATCCCAGCAACATCCCAGCTGTCCTGACCCTGGGGTGCACACACAACTAAGGAGGCTTGTTGGCGGGATGTCACCCCCCAACTGTCACTTAGAAGACTTGTCACCTTCTCCAACCCCCACTGAATCCTCACTGAGGACCATTTCATTCTCCAGATTGCTGCTTCAGGAGATTGAAAAATAAAATAAAACAGCCGCAGGGAAGGTACAGGTTTATTACTTAGAAAATTCCTACCAGTCAATTGCCTCTTGCTTGCTTGCTTGCTTGCTTGCTTTTTGTTTCATTCTTCCAAAATTATTTCAAATTATTAAATATTTTAAATACACAAAGTAATGGGTATCTATGTACCTACCCTTGAGACTAAACAGATGTTAACAAGGTTTATCTTATTTGCTTTAGATCATTTAAAAGATAGAAAACATTACCGTATTAGCATATACCTTACTCCCTACGTTTTCCTATCCCTTGCTCCCTAGACCATTATTATTTTTTTTTTAAGATTTTATTTATTTATTTGAAACAGAGAGAATGAGAGAGAAAGCACATGAGAGGGGGGAGGGTCAGAGGGAGAAGCAGACTCCCTGCCGAGCAGGGAGCCCGATGCGGGACTCGATCCAGGGGCTCCAGGATCATGACCTGAGCCGAAGGCAGTCATTTAACCAACTGAGCCACCCAGGCGCCCCCCTAGACCATTATTTTGACATTGCTGCATATTACTCCCATTCACATTTCTGTGCTCATATTGTTTTTCAGTCTGTCAATCTATCTATCCATCTATCATCTACCTATGCAGATGATTCTGAGTCTTTAGCATTACACACATTTGACATCTTCTATGTATCTCTTTGCAATTAACTTCTCTTTAGTGTGATGTTTTTAAGATTTGTATATGATGATAGTTATAAATGTAGTTCAATTATTCTCTTTTTGTTTGTTTAGATTTTTGTGCTCTTAGAAACAGCAATGCAATAACCATCACTTTACGACTTCCTGTGAGCACATGTTAGTTTCAAGAGGAAGAATATCTAGTAGTAGAATGACTGAGTCATTTGCTATGTGTATCTTGCATTTTTTTTTTAAGGTGGCCACATTGCTTTCCAATATGGCGGTACTGATTTCATGTATCTACAGCGATGTGTGGGCAGTGTTGCCGTGAACAGTACAATCATAGGTGGCACCACTCCTATAAAGGAATCGATGATTGGCACCCTCAGAAGTGAAGCAAATTTGCAGCCCTTTGTATAGGAATTCTTTACTCCTGCTGTCCTCACCAAGACATGTTTTTACCATATGCAATATCTGCTTTGCCGATTTATAATAATATGCCATTGTTTTTCTTTGTCTGTATTTCCCTGATGAGTAGAAAAGTTGAGTATCTTTTCATATATTCATTTGGTAATTCTGACTTCCTCTATCATGAACTGCTATTTTTCTCTATCGGGTTCTTTCTTTCTATTTATAGGATTTATTTACCATTCAGGGTACTAACTCCCTGTTGTTATTTGTTTCTATGCATGGCAATATTTACTCCCTTTTGTGCTTTGCATCATGTACCTTTTGCCTAATAGAAATTTTAAATTCTAATGTAATCAGACATATCAATCTTTACTTTTATATGTTGTGCTGTTCATGTTTCCATAAGAAATCTCTCCCAACTCAGATATAATAAAGGATTTAGGGTTTGGGTTTTGGTTTTTTGTTTTGTTTTTTTTTACTGTTTTTGTAACAGTGTTTAGAGTTTTGTTCTTCATACTTGGTCATTGATCTTCACTAATGGATAGTGTATGAAAGAGACTTCATTTTATCTTTTTCCATATGAATAAGCAGTTGGTCTAACACCGTTTATTGAGTAGTCTCTTTTCTCCAATACTGGATAATACTATTTGAGTTTCTATGTTCTCTTTCTACCTTCTCTATTCTGTTCTATTAATATTTTTTCTATTCCTGAACTATGGCTGTAATGATTATAGCTTTCTAACAACTCTTTTTTTTAAGATCTATTTATTCATTTTAGAGATGGGGGAGGGGCAGAGGGAGAGGGAGAGAATCCCAAGCAGACTCTGCACTGAGCATGGAGTCCAGCTCAGAGCTTGATTCCATGACCCCAGGGTCACCACCCAAGCTGAAACCAAGAGCTGGATGCGCAACCAACTGAGCCACCCAGGTGCCCCAACTCTTTTTTAATTAAGACACAAGTGACATATAACATTATATTGGTCTTAGGTGTACCGCATAATAATTTGAGGTATGTATTGTGAAATGCTCACCACAAAAGTCTAGTTATTACAGACCCTATAGTATATATGATAACTCTTTATATTTTCCATTTGAAATTTTCAATAAATTGAGTTCCATGAAGAAGCTCATTAGTAATCTAATAGAAACGACATTGAATTAATGGATTAATTGTAGGCAAATTCCCTTCTTTATGATGACGTTGGATATACTATATAATAGTATATCCTCTATTATTCAGGCTTTCCCTTGTGAACATCATTAAAGTTTGTAATTTTTGTCTTGAACTGTATATCTATTGTTGGATTTATTTCTATATGCTTGTAATTTTTTCTACTTAAATGTTACATTTTAATTGTTTAGTTTGAAATAGTCATAGACTCACAGGAAGTTGCAAAAATAATGCAGAGGTGTCCTATGTACCCACCACCCAGTCGCCTCAATAGTACTTCCTGCCATAACTACAGATGATATCAAAGCCAGGATATGGACATTGGTTCAATCTGCAGACGTTATTCAGATTTCACCACTGTACATGAACTTGTGTGTGCGTGTATGTGTGTGTGCACCTCTGAGCAATTTTATCACATGTGTACACTCATGTAACAGCCACCATAGTCAAGATATGGACTGCTCGATTACTGCAAAGATCCATTCTGCTATCCCTTTATAGTGATACACTATCCTCCCACTCTAACACCTGACCACCACTACTCTATTCTCTGGATAATTTTGTCATTTTGAGAGTAATATAAAAATGGAACTTTTTAAAATATATGTCATCATTTTGCAATTGGCCTTTTTGCACCCAGAATAAGTCCCTTGAAATCTATGTGAATTTTCATGTGTATCAATATTTTATTCTTTTTATTGCTAAGTAGTATTCCGTGAACCTCAGTTTGTTTAACCATTCACCCACTGCAGGACTTTCATGCTGTTCCCAGTTTGGGGTTATTATGAATAAAGCCACTGTGAACATCTGTGTACAGGTTTTTATGTGAACATAAGTTTAATTCATGCTCAGGAGCGCAGTTGCTAGGTTGGATGCTAGTCACACATATAGTTTTGTAATAAACCTTCCTAGGCTGTTTAGTGATGATACCATTTTACATTCCCACCAGCAATTCATGAGAGATCCAATTTCTCCATAGCCTCACCAGTTTTGCTGTTTTTATTTTATTTTTTTAATCTTAGCTATTCTGATGAGTGTGTCATGAACTTTCATTGTGGTTTTTAATTTGCATCTCTCTAATGGCTAATGATGTTGAGCATCTTTTCTTGTGCTCAGTTGCCAACTGTACATCTTCTTAAGTGAACTAGTCTGCCCATATATTTTATGTGTTTTCTAATTAGATCATTTGTTTTACTGTTCAGTTTTGAGAGTTTTTAATATATTCTAGACATTCCTCATTTGTCAGATATGTGCTTTGCAAACATCTTCTCCTACTCTGTAGCTTGTCTTTCCATCCTCTTTATGGGGTCATTCACAATGTGAAAGTTTTTGTTTTGTTTTCCAATTTTTTTTAAAAGATTTTAAGTAATCTCTAACCCAATGTGGGGATCAAACTCACGCCCCCGAGATCAAGAGTCATACGCCCTACCAGCTGAACCAACCGGGCATCCCATGTTGTTCCATTTCAATGGAATTCAATTTATTAGTTTTTCCTTTCATGGAGTCTAACAACCCTATGCCTGGCTCTAGTTCTCAAAGATTTTCTCCTATTTTTTTCTAAAAGTTTTATAGTTTCACATGTTAAATTTAAGTGTGTGGTCCATTTAGACTTAATTTTGCACAAGGTATGATGTGAGGTTTAAGCTAAAGCTTTTTTTTTTTTTTTTTTGCTTCTGGATGTCCAGTTGTTCTAGCACCATTTGTTGAAAAAGATAGCTTTCCTCCATTGACTATCTTTCGCAATTTTGTCAAAAATCAGCTTAGTACATTTTTTGCGGGTCTATTTTTCGGTTCTCTAGTTTGTTCTATTGAGACATGGGTCTATCCCTCTGTCGATACTATACTGTCTTGCTGCTGTAGCTAAAGAGTAAGACTTAACATGGGATAAAGTGATCCTTCCCACTTTATTCTTCCTTTCCAAAATAATTTTAGCTCTCTCAGTCTTGTCTTTCCATATAAAGTTTAAGAATAAGCTTGTCTATGTTCACAACAACCTTGCAGCAATATTGATAGGAATTATGTTCAATCTATAAATCACACTGGGGAGAACTGACATCTTTACTATGTTGAGTCTTCCAGTCCATGAACACAGTATGTCTCTCCATTTATTTAGGTTTTCTTTGATTTCTTTCATATCCTTTTTCTTTCCTGACAGGCGAATGTACTAAAATTGGCTATTTTTATCTGATTCTTCTTGACTGACAGATATTGGGCACCCAAATTCTTCAGTCTAAACTACAGGCAAGTAGCATACTTAAGGTGAAAGGAGAGGGGAAAGGACAGAGTCATAAAAAAAAAACAGTATCAATTTCCAGGAAGGTAGCAGGAACTCATACTTATTTAGAATGCCATCTTGGGCAAGTTATATAATCTTTCTTTCCTAGATTTCTTCCTTTGTGATAGGGAGGCAATAGTAGGGTTCTCCATCAAAGATACTTGTGAAGATTAAATGAGAGGATTTTAATTTAATTTAATTTAATTTAATACCTAAAGTAGAGCTTGGTGCTCGATTTCATTATTTTATTTATTTACTTATGGTTTTAGCTACCATTGTTATTATTTGCCAATCACTTTACATAGCTTACATCACAACAGTGTGCGGTAAACTGTATTATCACCACTGAGAAAAATGAGATCTGGACATGGAAACACAAAATGGCAGAATAAGTCTGACCTGTTTGGCTTTAAAGCCCATTATTTCCCCCCACCAACATTCTTAGCCCCTGTTTTTTAACCTCTCCTCTGAAGAGTCATGACTTGCACTTGGTGGCCTCTAAAGTCTTTCAGATATCCAAACCAGGAGAGGAGAATGGGAAGGTCTTCAAAGAAAAAACACCTTTCTTTCTCTGTGACATGCAAAACAGTGAAGAATAGGAAATTCTTCTCTTATGCTTACGCTCACTCATGTGTCTGCAACTGAATTTTAAGCCTCTTTCCCCTTGTTTGGTTCTTTAAAATAGTTTATTACCACTCTTAACGTAATTTCCCCACCATTCACCATGGAAGTTGTAATGACTTTTATTGTAAGCAGTAAATCACTTGTCACTTGAAGACAGATGGAAGGACACTAAGAAATGAAGAAGAGAGCCTTGTCTGAGAGGGAGAGTGCATATGTAAGAAGGGGGAGGAAAGTATGACTTTTTAAAAATTAAAGATAATTCATATTTTATATTAGGAAGATTTCAATTTAAGCCAGATGTACCTTGCGTTCTCCTTCATCCTGAAGGTGTTGAAGCCCTGAAACTAGGGAAGATCCTGGCACTTGAGTTTCTGGAAGCTTTCCTAGAAGCTGGTCCAAAGTATGCATTAAGCCATGCCAGGAACAAAGTATCACAGCTTGTGGATTTCTGTCCCTATTCTCTTCTCACACCCTAAGATGGTGGACACTTGCTGACAGCCTCCCGTTTTGTGGACCCTTCTCTGCAATCTGCTACTTGGTTAATTCTGAACTGGGGAGATGCAGACATTTGGGCAGCAGAAACTAATTTGCGAGCCATATGAGAGGATGTTCAGTCAGAATAGGGGTGAGACCACAGAGGGTATACATGCACGAGGAGAGGTAGTAGGTATATTAGTTTAACTGGTACCACACCAGATGCTTTAAGACATGGAGTGACTTAACACAAGAGAAGTAGATTACTTACTCATATTTAGTCTCAAATAAGTCTTCCTGAAGAGCAGATCACCTTGCACATGGCTATGTAGTGACCTAGGCACTGTCTACTGTGTAGGCCCACCCTCTTCAGGGCCTTAGAGTTCTCTGAATTCTGCCAAACACCTGAGGAAAAAGGAGGGGGCTTGCTTGAACACTCATCAGTTCCCTTCATACCCTCTTAGTACAGGTTAGTCACATGGAAACACCTCACTGCTGAGGAAACTGATAAATGAGAGCTGTCATGTAACCAGGAAAAAAAGAAAGGAGCTTGGGTATTTACCCCATCATCCCTGCACAGTGATCTCACAGAGAACCTAGTCTCAGACAGTCTTGTCCAGAAGGCAGACCAAAGGCTTGGCAGTCACACAGACCTGTTCTCTAGCACTCCCGGAGGACAGAATGCCATTAAGTCAGCGCAGGGAAGGAGCCATTGCCATTCACAGAAGAAATCAGCTCAGGGCAAAGTGTTTTATTAAAGTGTCCCTGCTTTTTATATATCTGTGAAGCACTTTCCAGTCTCAGATTGCACAGTGTTCATTCCGAGCATCTTGGCATGTTGGCTTCTCCTTGTCATTCTCATCTCTGTTTAAATGCAATGACCTCAGAGCCCTGTCTCTCATTCCCCTTTCCCCAAGTTTTCCCTTTACCACCAGTCAAACTCTAATGCATTACCCTGTCTGACTGCCTTCATTGAAGTTGTCTGGATATGAAATTATTATACCCAGGACGTATTTATTTTCTCTCTTTCCCACTGGGATATAATCTCCAAGATAGTATGGGCTCTCCCTGTTTCATACACTGGCAATGGCATTTCCTCAATAAATGATGACTAGATGAATTAATAAAATAGATCCTTCTACTTATAAAACTAGGGAAATTCCATTTCATTTTCCTTGAGCATATAAGAAAACAGAGAGGTACAAATATAGGCATCCCTATGCTTAAGAAATGCCAGTGGTGTATTAATTCATCAGTACTTTTAAAAATGTTTTCTATTTAACTGTGTCATTATGAATTCTTTTCATTGCAAAGCAACTCAGAGAGATTCCTTTAGAGTTCTCTGTGTCTAATAGGTCCGCTTGAGGTCCGAAAAGTCCAAGTAGACACACAAATAATTGAACATATCCAAAAAGTTATATTATGGCTAATCTAGGGTAACTATAGTAAAGTTAAAAAGAACACGGAATGAAATAAACAGTATTTGTCCCTTCAGAATCAGTTCAGTTCAGTAACAAATAACCAAGCATGTCACTACCCATTCTATTAATCTGAAATCTATAATATTTCAATCTTTATTGCAAGGCCAATGAAGCATTTTTAACAGAAAAATTAAATGAAGGTATAAAGGTGGCAGTCAAGAAACATAATTAATAGTGAACATTTTAGATCTGAATATTTGGGAGATCACTATGTGTCTAACTTAAGAAACATTTTATTGATGGATTTGTAGACAGGATTTTTGTATCTGGGGGGGAAAAAAAGCTAACCTCTAGCCTATTCAGTCTAGAACTAGGCTAGCTCATTGCCTTTCTATGAAACACAATCTAAGGCCATAGAATGTCCTCTTTCTCTAAGATCCAGGCACCTAAAAATGTGTAGTTCATCTAATGGACAGAGAAACTGTGTAAATAGATAACTTCTTATATCTGCACCCAACACAACATCTCTCTCTCTCTCTCTCTCTCTCTCTCTCTCTCCCTTCTTCAGAATACTTGTGAATTCAGGAAATGCCTACCACAGGTTTTATACTGTCACTTTATTTATTTCATGTTTCTGCTGCTCCAGGCTCGCTAATCATCCCAAATAGTATTGGCAGGTGCCTCCATATTATGCAGTACCTGCAATAAATCTGATTGTAGCTCCTTCATGCTTGTGTGGCATCCATTTTATCAGCTCAAATAACTGAGTTCGGGATGAGTAATGAATGGGGCGTTGCTCTGGCTTTGCATCCACAGACTTGAGTCCTACCAATTCCACAGACACCAAAGGCAGCACGTTCTCCTGGCTCACCATCGGCTTCGCCTCCCAGTGGGATATCTCAGCAGCACTGCTACAGCCCTACTTTTCAAAGCCAAACACTGAATTCAGGTCCCACTCTCCTGCCAACTCAGTGCCTCATTGATTTTCCTTTATTGTTTCCGAATATATTGTGTAGATAAATGAGTGGTGGACAGGATTGTTAAAGTTTGTATAAGGATTCAGTGAAGATTAAAAAAAACAAACAAATGTTTGGGTATTCATACATTGCTTATCTACTCCCTTTGGAAGCCAATGGGAAACCATCCAAGAAGGATTTTATATCCTTGCCAACATTTCCTGCTTTAAGTTGGGTGAAAACAGCATGTGGTCCTACTTCAATACTTACACGTTTTCAATTTTGGTCATAGGCAGAAATTGCTTTAATAAGCAAGTGTGGGAAACAAACCAGTAAATCAACTCAACTTGAAATTCTGAAAAACTTAGGTTCTGGATATAAATATCAGTATGCTCCATTTTGTCCAAAATGGACTGGACGACCAAAGTGAACAGAGGAAGAATGAAAGCAATGTTTTAGAAGTGGCGAGTCTTGGTTTTACAATGATTTGTTTGATAAATCTGGGTGGGTCTTTTAGATCCTTCATTCTTTCATTGGCAAAATTTACATATTCTAGATAACAAGTTTCTCAAAGAAAATGTGAGTGCCTTATGAATATGAAATAACATTTGAAAACTGGAGGGAGTTCATGACCTTCTCTGGGATGACACATGGTATGCAGAAAGATCCCAAGGGGTTCACACTATAAATACATATTATCTATAAGAGGGCCATTATCTGTATGAGTCAAATTCCTAAGTGCCTAAATTTACCAAGTGATGACCCAACATAAAAGAAAATTAGGTCCATTGTATCAGAAAATAGGTCTATATTATCTTTGTGTAAACTTCTCAGACAATTTGAGTTTCTCACTCCTTACTCTCCTAGATTCTGTTGGCCATTGAACAATATTCAGGAATGTCTTCCTCAAACCCTGTGTTATTATACCATTCGCTTGATCACATACCTACAGGGAGCCCATCAAAGTTATACTTAAAGGCTCAATACCAGCAGCACTCCTTCCTTAATTCCTAATGACATGATGTTACATATGATGGTTAGATATGTTGCTGGTTATGTTTCTCTAAGGTTCAGCCATGAGTGATTTTCATACGATTTTCCCAAAGGTCAAGTGGACGTTATGTATTGGCTGATCCCTCCCCAATAAATGTGCTGACATCTACTAATTACGTAAAATCATGTCAAGCTGAGCCTTGGACATATGTACCTCTGAGTAAATGCATAAAGGCATTACATAGCCCGAGTGGGAAAAACATAATAGGTAGCTATAATAGCTACCATTTATTGAGTCCTTATTCTATAATAGATATAGAGCTAAACATTTATAAGCATAACTTCATTTTATGTTATAGTTACCCTAAGAGGCAAGACCATTACTCTTCCTGTCTTAAACATGAGTAAAACAAGATTCAGAGTGGTTAAATGCCTTGCCCAAAGTTGCAGAACCTATAAGGGATGGGATGGAGACTCAAGCTTCGGCTCTTGCTTCCAGAGACCATTTCCACCCAGTTGTGCTGTTACCAACATGCCTCACTATGCAAAGCCAGGAGTTTGGTGTGGTGGTTCAACATCCCAATCACACCTGACCAGACCTTGACTACACCACTCGTGCATACAATGACCACTTTCTAAGCACTAACATTCCAGACTGACAACTCAGGTTTAAGGGATCTGGGCAAACCAGTGACTATGGATACAAGCCACTGCCCCAGCCCTACAAGGGAGACAAGAGTGTGTTGGGATTGTGTGGAGATTCAGAAGGCCATCTTTACCTTTTATCTACTTTATAAATCTCTTAGTTACTCCTCTTAAAAGTCTAGCTGTCTATGCTTTTACACATACTTATTCCAATAATTTAATATCTAAAGATGAAGTGGGGATGTGGAAAACCATGTGGGTAAATTTCCAAGCAGTTACAGGAATAATTGAAAAAAAGTTCAGCCAGTGACTGTTTATCTTTTTAAAAAGTGTACATTTCTGAGAATATGATACTTTAAATTTGTTACTCAAAAATTGTAAGTAATTTCTACAGTGAAAATGTGTGTTGATTCTATAATATAAATATGTGTTAAGTTTTTGGAACTTAAGAGTATGGAGAAATTTATGAAGTATGTATATGCTTTTGAGTTTGTTACAAGGATGACTTTTGATAGAATCTGCTTACGATTTTCAAAATCTTACTTAGTTTTGGACAATGCCATGTTGCTTTCTCAAAATCCAAACAACAAATTGTTCTATCTGAGGATAAATGAGACTGGTAATTATGTTTAGGATAAAACGCATGAATAAATATGTAACATCTGTTAACAAGTTAATAACAACTGTATTATTAAGAGCTGCTAAACTCTGGGTATAGCCAGTTTTTCATTATTAACTTACTATAAGGTCAACACCATCGAGTCAACAAACTTCATTTTATTCACAGGCATGACTTGGGTTATTTGTTCTGATGGATGTAACCCTTCTCCTCCTTTAGGCTCAACTTTGAAGTCAGCCAACTATCCAGATTTCACCAGCCCAAACTCATTGGATAATATTTTTAGTTTTGACAGTATAGATACGCTTTCTGCTTATAATAGCAATTAGTTATCAGTGGGAGGAACTTATCTTTACATTATTTTGTAGGAATATGCTCAGTTTTCATGCTCTTTCTAATTTTAACCAGGACATGCAAAATCATTTAGCACAAACTAAGCTGGATTTAGTTAAAATGCTAAAAATTATCTGGGCACAAAACTAAAGATTTTTGTTTGGTCATTATTGGTCATGAATCTCACACACTCTGCAGCCTTTTATGGAATTGGTGATACAGTCTTTCTTCATGCTTGCTGTACCCAGAAATATACATTACAGATGTTGAACGGTGCAAAACAGGAAAATGACGACACTTGATCGTTTCCTGCAAGGGCCTTTTCTCAGTTTTATGGATTTATATTTCATGATTACCACACAGCATGCATGTGGCAGCTTCCTTCCGTGAGTGCAAACAGCTCTTAGAGACGGTATAAAATTAGGGAACACATTCCTCCATTGCCTCTCTTCACCTGTTTCTACTTCAATGTCCTGTGGCCAGTGGTGGGCTGAATGCAGTCCTTTAACCATTCTAAATCCAATCGGAGGACCAAATGGCAGCTTTCATGGCAAGTCACAGACTGCAGTGGGTAATAGGCAAAATTGGCTTGTTTTGAATTTTTCTTAAATGTGCCAATGATATCAAAGAATAGCTTGAGGAGAAAGGATTGCATGTTTGCTTCCGTTCTTTCCATTTTTGCTCACGTGCACACTTCCTCATTTTGATTTTAAAGAAAAAGGCTAATTGTGCCTATCTGTTTATTATTTTAAGCTTGCTACATGGGGCTTTAAAAGAAAAACAATTTAAACCGACACTATTCTCAGAATATGTCAGGAAGGCTCAAAAGAGAGTTCTAGTTAAATTTCTTAAGGAAACACTTTAACTTACTGAAAAATGTACATGCACACACACACTGGAAGGGGAATAGGGGAATACTGAGCAACAATTCACTCTTACTTTACTCCAGCAAATGTCATGGGAAAACATCAACTCATTCTCCAATAACTAAGTCTGGTGTATCGGCACAACTATGAAGAAGTCATAAATGTGTAAAAGAAAAACTGCTCCAAGAACTAAATTATGTAGGAAACAATGTCAAAGACCAATTTATTATGTGTATCTATCAGCAATTTGAAATTATTAGCTCCAAAACACATTTCTGAGAGAAAGCCATCCAGCTTCTGAAAGAAGACTGTGAGAACGCATGAAGGCACTATTAGGCATGATTTTATGGCTGTGTAATGTTCGGCAAAATACCAACCTGACCCCAGAAGCAAATTCTACACTTTGCAAAATGAAGCAATAATGGACTTTTCACCAGAGTGTAGTTTTTCCTAAGTAATCATTTTGGATTATTTTGCTAGGTTTTGAAATTCCATTGTATTTCTTAAAAAAAAAAAAAATGGCTCAAAGCCTCAAAGGTGAGATGAATAAATGATTAGCATGGTGTTTTTTATATATTGCAAGATGCAGCCCATACTTGATGTACCTACCACAATGGACGATAAGCCAGTGGTGACGTCAGTAAGGACAAAGAGTGGCACCAAGAAGGAAGTCATCATTTTGTAGGCTCAACTGCAGAGAGTCAAAAGGTGCAAGATGGTATCACAGGGCAGAAGTAGGTCGTATCCTAAAAGCTCCAAAAAAGCAAAAGAACAAGTGGAAGAAATTGTTTCCACTGGATTACTCTTTTTATCTCTATAAGAATGAATGCATGAGCATGGTATTCTTGCACGTACACAGACTAAGCTACAGTTTCTTCGATTCTATAAAGAAACACGCTGCTAATTGCAGAGAGCCAGAAAATACAGAACCAAATGGTTCAAATTGGCACCCACAAGAAAGAGAATAAGAAAACTATGGTAGTTTAAACACTCCAAGTCCAGACTGTGATGTTTTTTCTCCTCTGTCAGAATATATACAGGTATATATATTTTTTATATATAGAAGTCCCATGATACTTTGCTGTTTCTTTCCTTTTCATGCATGCCAGATACCTATAATTTATGACACACAGCAATGGCTTCATCAATTACATTTCCTTTCAAACTGAAGCTAAATTTGTAAAGGAAAAAAGCTTGACAAGTTCATGGTGGGGTCCTATCTCCACTTTAAAACTGAAAGAATAATTAATAGCTAAACAACTATTGCCCAAAAGGCTATAAAGCCATTATGTGTATAGAAGCGTAGGTGTGTGTGTGTTAGTCATTGGGGATTGTCGGCCACATTAAAGATCTATGTTCTTATAACAGGAATTCTACCACAAAGCATCCTACTTCAAGGGTATAAAAAACCCTCTTCAAGACAAAAATAATAATAATCAACTTACCGACCTGGTAAGTCATATAGAAATTCTTCAGGACAATTCCATGGAAATTTCCAAGGAAAGAGAATCTATAAGGAAAAGGTTATATTTTTCTGGTGGAACCAAGGGGACTGGAATATTGATTATAAATGCAAAAATTTATGCCAAGATAATCTTGTTACAGCAAGGGGCCACAATCGGAACTCTGCTTTTGTTCTAGAAGCAGTGAGGTGTGACCAAGACCAGGGTGACAGCAGCCAGAATTGTCCGAGGAGATGGTGCATGGGCTTCAGAGCATGGACCAAGAGAAAATGGCACACATTCTAGGAAAGGCATACGCAAGAACCAAGCTTGTGGTCCAAATGGAGGACCAGGATGAAAAGGCAGAAGCCGGTCACAAGCCCACAGAATGCAAACCGAAGATTCCAGAGGAAATCTACCAGGAGCAGAAGAAGGCTTGCTGATCTGGAAGCCTTTATAGGATGCTTTTAATCTCATATCTGGTGGGAGACAATGAGCTGGTTCATCCAACATGAGGACCACATCGTCTGATCTTTCTTTCTTTCTTTCCTTTTCCTTCCTTCCTTTCTTTCCTTCTTTTTTTCGTTTGTTTGTTTGTTTGTTTGTTTGTTTTATGTATGAGAGAAAAGGAATAAAATAGATCAAAGCTTCAAGTGTCTCTGTGTGTGCATGTCTCTGTGTGAATGTGTGTGTGTATGTGACACACATATACACATTTGCAACCGTGGCTATAAACCCTTTCAAAGCAGGGTCTGTGGTGTGTTTTTGTTTATTTTTCTGTTTGGCTTTTTTTGTTGTTGTTTTAATCTTTCTATTTCCTGCAACTAATGCATTTCATGCATAACAATGACTGTGTAATGAATGAAGGAGGAAAAACTTTAGTCTTTCTAAGTGTTTTGCAGTTGTATTTATCAGGGGTGAACAACTACTTAAATACTTGATGCCAAATAGTAAAATTAATCACAACATCAGGAAATGATCACTATCCTTTTAACCTTAAATCTGCTTTTATCAAAACATAAATCAATACTTCAGCACAAGTCACCTGGTGGGAAGGCGGGGTTCTGGGAAGAAGACAGGAGAGAGCTTGCGGGGTGCACCCCAATGTTGCACATCCCGTGAGGTGGTTGCCTGAGGACACACGTAAGCGCAAGTCATCATGCCGCACACACAAGACCTGTGCACTTGACCATATGTAAGCTGGACCTCCAACAGCAACACTATGCAAGCCAGACAAAATGTGCCTTTCGGTCGGATATGGAAAAAAAAAATCTGTTTTTATCAAGAGCATTTAATGCAGAAATAACTTGTCTCAGCTAAAACAACATCGCAGACGTAGATTCCTGAATAGGCATCTGGGGATGGGAGTCAGCAACAGGCTTTTGGTCCTGAAGCGGACATTGCATTCTGCAGAAGCATTACAATAAATGTGCTCATCATATAATAGTCAGTTTGCAAAAGAGAAACCAGTACATCTCTCGACTCTTCAGTAACGTCAGCTGAGTCCATTACCTTCTTACAAACTCACCTCCTTGGATGTGCTCCAACCTCCTCCTTACTTCCTGAAAGGGTGAATTTCTGAGAGACTGTTGCGCTGTGGTTGAGCACAGGAGGATTGTCCTGGCCCTTAGGAAGACAGCCTGGCCCTCTGCATCCATTTATCAGCTTCAGGACATGTTGCCTATTTATTTTGTGTTAGCGTGCTTCCCAAAGCACTGGGGACTCTCTGGAGGACTCACATCTCCCTCCGATTTGGTATGAGAGAGCTCAGCACACAGCTCCTGAGACCAGCAGGCCTGGGGCCAAAACCCCGTTCGGCACCTTTCCCTGCCACACACAGGAATGGAGAATTATTTGTTTAGCATCCAAATGAGTCACATAATACCAGCAGCAAAGAAAGTTTATCATGTTTTAGTTTACTTGGAAGGCATTAAGAAAAAAATATTAAATAAACAAATACGGATTATTTTTATAATGAGTGCAATCTTCTTAGACTAATAGGCAGAGAAGGGCTATGATGGTTACATGTCTAAAAATCCCAAATGGCAAAATATAATTAAAGTTAAAACTGTTGAACAAATAAACCTGTTAAATACATAATATTACCAGGCAAAATAGCTCTGTGTTTATCTCTTTGCCACTGTAATTATGTTCACTGCAACTCTTCATGCATATATTAATATCTTGCTAACATTACAGAGGCTAAAACATAAATTGCAGAGCATTGAGTATAGCTTCAACCAGAAAGAGTGTGGCAAAAACTCTTGTTATTAAAAAACAAAAATAAAAAGGACCTTTGGATTTAATATTACTCCTAATTGCTTTACCGAGAAGTAAAAGATTCTTCTAACTACATGTGTCCTGGTCTTAAATGAATAATCGTTATGTACCTCCACCTGGGTATCTGGTTAGAAAAGTCATGAAATTATCTATTGCAGGTCTCCTTGAGCATGAAGCACAGAAATTTGTTTGGTTGAAACTGAAAAAGGAAATGCCAGGAAGTGAACTTAGGTTGTTATTCCTGTGTAAATAGAAGACAAATATTTTTAAGTAATTTTAACTAATTTTCAAAGATTATGGATAAACCATAATTGCATAGATGTGGCTTCCAGTGGGTGTGTTAGTTATTAGGAACCAGGAGAGGTCAGGAAATTAATTCCCCTGGGGTGAAACCCTGTCTCCAAAAATAAGCAAGGAGAAGCTTTGAAATGATTTCTGAAGGCTTGACAAAATCAGTGCCAAAGGTTGCATGGGAAAAGAAAAAGAAGAAAAGATTACTTGGAATGAATAGCAAAAGAAGGAGGGAGAGGGAGAGAGGGTGGGGAAAGGAGAAAGAGGAACAAGTGTCTGTAAGTAGAGAGCACATCATGAGTTTCTACTGCCTGGGTTAATAAAACACTGTTCATACCACCAACAAGTTACAGAAACAGGGGCTGGAAAATTTTAATAAAATCCACAAGCTTTTAGGAACAACAGCAGCAACAAAAGAAACGTGACCCCTTGAAAATTCCCTAATGTTAACCGATTTACTTTAATGTAAATGGAACTCATTTTCACAAATTAATTTTTACCATTAGAATATCTAAGAAATATGAGGGAGGAGTCTAGAAGCAGAGCCAACGAACGAAATATGGTCATGTGATAGTTCACCATCATCACCACGATTCGCATCGACCCATAATCATAACCATCTTTTGGAGGAACAGTTTTCACCACAATGGCTACATTTTATTGGGAAATCTAGAGAATTAAATATTTCGTAAAGGAAAAATCAGTGTGTCTTTACTTACGACCAAGCAAGTCATTATAATTTTTTTTTCAAATTTCCTTCAGTTCTCTTAAAATAAATACCATGAAATGACAATTTCAGTCAGTCACCATACCTTTTTTTGTCCATGACATAATGACTGCAAATGCCCTAACACATCCAATTTAATGGCCATTGTGCTTGTGATTTTAGAGTGTGAAGTTCTATTTCCTCACATTTGGATTTTAATCAAATCACTCATTCAAGTCAGACTGCTGAACACCTACCAGTTTTTAGCGACTCAAATTACTCTCATTTTGAGATGGATTAAAACTTAAGTCATGTTGAAGGACATCACCCAACCAGTTAATGTATATATATGGGGGTGGGAGGTTGCAAATCTGGATGATCTCAAAATGGAAACTATTATATAGCAACGGGTCCCCACACCCAACACGTCTGCACACATCCACAGCACAGATTTGATCTCTCCTGAGACAACAACACTGCACTGTTTGCTCGAGCCTTGGATAAAGACCAAGATTTTTACTGTGACTGGAAAGGATCCTGGGCACTACCCTAGCCTCGTGCCTTGTCCTCTCTCTCCACCACGCTCATTGAGCTGCAGTAATATGGAGCCTGTTTGGAATTCCCAAATCCTTAAAGCTCCTTTACCCCTGAGCTTTTGTGCACACTATTCTCTTTTGATGGAGGTATGCTTCCTCAATTCCTCAGCCTGTCATCTCCTGCATTTTTTCCTCCAGCCCTCATTTGAAGTATCACCTCACCCAGGAAGTCTTTGATGATGACGAAAGCCCATACAGATGCCTTTGTTGGGGTTTTCAAAGGCTAATCTCTAGTTTGGTGTGTCTCTTCTATGGGATTATAAACGAGTTAAAGAAAGAGACCTGTGTTATTAAACTTCAAAACCCCAGGACCTGTCATAGCACCTGATACGTAGTTGGAATTCACTAATTCAAGCAAGTTGAATGAATAGATGAGTCAACAAAAGCCAAACTAGAGGAGAAGAAAAAGGAAGGACCAAATGAACATCAATGACATTTTTAACTTTAAAAGACTGCTCTAGACTTGTGCCAGTCTGCTCGTCTAGCCCTGTGAAATATTTTCCAAACTCTCTTACATATATTGCCCACATGGGACATAGATGTCCTTCAGCTTCTTATGAGGATACTGCCACTCAAAGAGATTTTAAAGATTGACCTAAATGCAAGCAGGTAGTTGGTTACAGGGTGGGAGCTAGGCCTTCTAACACTCAGTCCCCTTCCTTCCACTCAGTTGCCATGTGTTATGTGCTCCAGAAGAGAAGTGTCAGGAAAAGAGTCTCCCCAGAACAATTCTTTGGATGCAAAACCTTTCCTTTAATAAATGTAGAGAGAAAGCATCTCTTTGTGGTTACACATGTTTGTTCTCTAATGATCACAAGAAGCTTTTGCTGTAGGAACCTCCACGCAAATGAGACATTAGGATTCTACCTCCAATCCATAGCTAACTGGTATGACCTTGGCCATCCTGTTTTATCTCCCTGGACCCCAAAAATCTCATCCTTCAACCCACATATGGCCTTCTATAGCACTACAGTATTGAGATTTTGATGCATTTATAAAAGCCTGAGATATTTACTTAAAAAATCACTCAGAGAGGCGCTGGAGGGAACAGGTGAATACACGTAACTGTGAGAAACAGAGTTCTCATGGGGCCAAGCACAAATCCTCAGAGACCCCTTATCAGACAGACAGACAGAAAGGAAGAAAGAAGGGAAGAAAGGGGAGGAAGGGAAAGGGTGGGGAGGGGAGGAGAAGGAAGGGGAGGGGAGGGGAAGGAAGGAAGAAAGAAATCTGAATTTCTCTGCTGATGCTGTGCTTAGGCCTATAAATATTTTATCACCTGACTGTAAACCTCCCTTGGAAGGTAGTCAGCATCAATCCCAGCCAAGGACAGTGTCTTATTAGGCTGTTATATCCACTATTACCATTATTTTGGTATCACTGGGGACACAGAACTTTCGTTCTTCGGCATATGAATTAGAAATGTTTATTTTTTTTAGAAATGTTTATATTGTGTTATTCCTTACTCTTTTTTTTTTCTAATTGAAATTCCTTAAATTAACTCTATGTTGTTTTGTCCCTCTACATAGCCACAGTACCCAAAAAATCAAAATAATTTTCTACTGACTTGCTTGTTTCCAACGTCTTAATGCTAAACATCGCAAGCATAGAGGAGCCTGGCAAAATGCTGTTAGCTATTTGGAGACCTACACACTAGACAAATCTTGCAAATAAATGAATAAATAATATATGAACGCCCTGGGTCCTTCGTTTACCAGGATTATATGGCAAAAAAGTGATACAGAGGACCGACAGTAACTTTAAAATATGTAAATACTTATATTGGACAATTCAGGCGCAAAAATATATTGTAACTTGGTGCTTATATAAATTTATATTTTAGGCATTCCCATTGTATAAGTTAATACATTCCTTGCTTTCTACATTCTCGTATCTCCTACGATACCTTGTCTTTAAAGTACGGCACAAAGTATCAAGAAAGCATTAATCTATAAAGTTTAAATCCTGTGTCTGTTTTTATCAACCATCCCAAAGCAGAGTTTTCTCTCCATAATGAGGTCTTTCCTAACGGCCTGACAGAGTATTTTTAAATCAGCATTGACAAGTTTATTCTGAGACTATTCCCGAATGCATGCTTGTCTACCTCTGTACGCACCATAGACACCACTGTGAGCTCTGGGTGGAATTCTTTACATTTCCTCTTGCTCGCTGTCAATGGCCTGAGCTGCTGAAAATGTTTCTTAAGCTCATGAAAGAGAGTTAAGTGTTGATTTCTTGGCTTGGCGCACTCTATTTTCTCGCTTAAGGTAAAGGAATAGAGATGAAGCACCTTTGGTTAGCCCCACAATGGATGATTTTCCAGCCACATTGTTGCCCTGTTGCATTTGGAAAGAGAGTTCTGGAAATCATTTCTTGCTATATTTGCAACTCGCTTTGTGTTTTCAGGGGTTTATTATGATGACTCAAGGAAGCTTTAGAATTAAAACGTGGACACTCACTCCTGATTTTCCTAAGGCAAACCTAAAAATTTCCACCTTGGTCACTGAACCAGTTTCTCCTTTATGCGCGCAATCAACCAAAGGTCAGGTTTACGATCGTGTGGTAGGCGCTTGACTGATGAAAACCAGGGACGCTTTCTAGTCACTTAGGTTTGAGGAGTTTGTGCAATTGTTCCAAGACCTGTGGGCTCTAATTTACCTGACTTTCTCCTTCTGCTTCTTATTTGATAGCAAGAGATGATTTGTTTTAGTTCTTTCAACTTCTCTGGAAATCACAGAAGCGACAGCATGGGTTTTTCTCTGCCCTCAACAAAACTCCACGCTGAGAGTATGTCACTGCCCATATTTGGGCTAGAAACCATTAGGGAGTGGTATTTTCTAGTAAGAGTCAGGTTTTAAAGAATGGCCTGGCTTACATTTTGAAAGACCTTTCTTTGGATTGTTTATTCACCCATCTTCATTTGCTTCTGATTCTACCTCTGACGATCACTCGGGTTCCTCTTCTTTTCCTTTATCTTCACTTTCCCTCCTATGCATGCCGGACTACATCCCTGTCCCGCATCTCTTTAGGGGCATCAGGGATTTAGGGAGTCAGTGTAAACTATAGAAGAGTTCTTTTCTCAAAAAAAAAAAAAAAAATGTGATTTCCATGCATTGTCATCGAGCCCCTCCTACAGCTCCCTCTGGAGCAGACAGCTCACGAGTCTGTGCAAGAAGTAAAATCAAAGCCGCCGCATGACATGATGCATTGTACACGGAAGAAATGTTGAAACAAAGACAATGGAAGGAATCTAATGGTCCATGTGCCAACCATGAAATGCATAAGCAATTCCACAGGGGAGGAGCACTGGAGAAGATGTGGTTTTGTTTTTGTAATCGTGTTTCATATTTAATTGAATCAAACATATAGGATGGATTCCTTGCCTGGGGTTCCCCATTTCAGTTCATCAGAGAGAGAGGAGAATGGCACACAAAGACACAAAAACAAGATGGCGGGGGCAGAGCATGGGAAAGAGGGAGGGGCCAACCAAGGCCCAAATAAACAGGGCCCAAAGGTGGGTGGGTCAGGGGGGCAGCTGTTCACAGGAGCTTCTATGGAATATTCTACTCGTGTGTGTGCTCCAGTCAGTTGGGCTTTAGGATTCCTATCATCCAACTCAATCTGTTGTTTTTCCCTTTGTCCTCATCCTCTGTGCTCTGCTTGACTTGTAGCTTATTGAGTAGTGTGTTCTGTGTTGATTAATTATGTTTATGTCCCAGGCTGTGAAAGCCCGTCAGAATTCCATTTAGGTTGCTTGTCATGGGCTCATCAACACCCAGCAGGTTTGTTCTTCCATCCTCTGGTGTGATCCCGGCAGATCTTTGATGCGGAGAGGCAGGCTCCGTGTCAATTGCCAGGACCAAAGGTAAACCCACAGGTGTCATTGGGGTGTGACTTGCAGGTGGCAGGGTATGGGAAAGGAGAATGTCAATTAAGTGCGATATAAGTGTGCTGTGTGTATGTATTCCTAGTGAGGTTTATAATTCCCAGGGCTTTCAGATGGTGAATAATTGACACCCCGGTAAGGTGGATCGCTGTAATTGTCCCCATTTCACTGAGGAGGAAATTGTCTTGCACTCTGGAAAAGCTCATTTAGGCTCTGTGTATCTTTGCTGCGTACCCAGGTACTTCCCAGGGGTGCTGTGAGGACCAATTACTAATTATCGGGAAGAGCTCTTAGGCTCTGATGAGATCCTTTGGAATGTAGGTATCTGCTAAACACTGGTGAAACCTTGCTAATGTTTTCTGCAACAGATGGCATCAGGCCAGACACCTTTGGTCATCAGATCAGCATGGTCTGACCTAAATGGATAAAGGCAAGAGAGGATCATAAAGAGAAAGATGCAGGAGAGGGGGGCGTCCCCAGCCATGATTCACATGTCAAAACTATCAGTAGAGAAACTAACTTGAGGTGACCCTCCCATTACAATGATAAAATAAAAAAAAACATAGAAAGTGAGAAAATTTTAGAATTGGAAGGGTCCTTATAGCTACCAGGTACTAAACCAATGATGATAAAGATTTGGTACAATATCCACATAGAAATGAATGAGAAGCACCACATTGCGGTATGTAATGAAAACAATGCAAATGACCCAAAGGAAGAAGAGTGACAAGGTAAAAGCAGTGCCCTGGGGTGCTTGGAGTTATCTAGGGAAGAATTTCAAGAGAAGAGTTTTGACCACAGTTCCAATAAGAAGTGATAATGGACCAAATCCTTGGATTGTCTTATGCCGGCTGGTAACATGGTGGTTATGAACTGGTGTTTTTCTCACTGGTAGAATGGGATGAGTAAGAGTATGCACTCCATGAGGATGCAGGGAAGGAGGGAGGTGATACCTTCCAAGAATGAGAAGAGTCATTGACACCTAATAAATTATCAATAAATCCACTGTTTCCTCGTTGCACCTGTTGCTTTGTTCCCGGCATGAAGTAGGTGCTCAATAGTATTTATCGAATGAATGCAAAATTAATCTTTTCTGCAGGTCATTTCTCTGCTTTGGTGTAGTAGTGTTGGAGAGGAAAGAGGGAAATAGAAATTTTAGAGATGAGCTGGTATCCTATGAGTAAAGAAAAAAAAAAAAAGAAACAAAAGAAGACTGCAAACAACTTTTCTTCATGTAGCAGCATTAAATTCCTTATTCACTTCCCAAAAGCCAGCCTTCTTTAAAGCATCTTCTCTTCTTTCCCGCTCCACTTATTCTTCCACTGCTGCTGCTTGGTTTCTCCCCTTTCTCATGACTCTGCTCACCAAAGTCCTCGGGGTTGACTCCATGGCTGACTCAACAGCCATTCCGCAGTCCTCCTTTTCCTCGACTTCCCCACTGCACCTGACACCTGGCTGGCCACTCTCATAGTCTCTCTCTCTCTCGGTGCCTTTTGTGATTCCTTGTCCCTGGGTTTTGTCTTGTATTTCTTTTTTTTTTAAGATTTTATTTATTTATATGACAGAGAGAGAGAACATGAGCAGGAGCAAGAAGGAGAAGCAGACTCCCCACTGAGTGGAGAGCCCGATGCGGGGCTCCATCCCAGGACCCTGAGATCATGATCTGAGCTGAACATAGACGCTTAACCGACTGAGCCACCCAGGTGCCTCTTGTCCTCTATTTCGGACTGCTCCTCCTGCTCAACTCCTTTATAGTTGACCAGCGATGTTATTGGTGTCCCGAGCTCTGCTTGCCCCTTGCTCCCCTAACCCACCCTGCAGAGGGGCCCCTGGACTCTCCAGCTTCATGCCTGCCACACTGCCCCTCCCGCCTGTGACCTGAACTTCTCCTAGTTCCATGAGCTGCCCTGAGAATTACCATCTCATCTTTGCATTGGTCTCGTTTCTGGTCACTCTTCAGTTCAGAGTGGACTTCTCTGACCTCTGTACATCAGAGTCCCTCTTGCAGGAAATTCCTCCATTATAATACTCAGCCTATTGTCTTGTAATGACTTGTAAGTGTCTGTATTCCCTGAAGAGTGGCCACTGGTGTCCTGGTGCAGTCTGTTATAGGCAAAGGTTCAGAGCAGAAGAGGTGAACAAGCAGAGAAATCTCTCCTGCATTCTGTGACCCCAGGAGTGGGGCAGCTCTTTATCTAATTTGCACAAAGAGAACTTTTAGGCCAACAACAGCCCTATTCTCTAATACCTCGAAAGTTTAATGAAGAAGAAACTGTGTCTGTCATGTTCACCACTGAATTCTCAGCTCCTATCACAGTGCCTGGATTCCCTCTAATGATCGTTAAATAATTCTCTCCATCACTCTGTTCTAAAACTGTGCTATCCTCTACAGCAGTCCCTGACCCACATTATGGCTACTGGGCTCTCAAAATGTGGCTTGAGATGTGTTCAATATACAGTATACACTGAGCTTGAGACCTAGCAAAAAAAAAAAAAATGCAGCGTGTCTTGTTAATAATTTTGTATCGATTACAGAATGAAATAACATTTTCGATTTATTGTTTTAAATAAAATATATAATTAAGAGTACTGTCACCGGGGCACCTGGGTGGCTCAGTCAGCTGAGCATCTGCCTTCGGCTCAGGTCATGATCCCAGGGTCCTGGGATCGAGCCCCGCATCGGGCTCCCTGCTCAGCGGGGAGTCTGCTTCTCCCTCTTGCTCTGCTCCTCCCCCTACCCCACCGCTCATGCTCTGTCTCTGTCAAATAAATAAATAAAATCTTAAAAAAAAGAGTACAGTCATCTGTTTTTTTACACTTTTGTGAGTGGCTACTAGAGAATTGGCATCCAAGGCTCCCACGAGGCTTCTGTTGGACAGCATCATCCCAGACTTCCTTCTGAGATGCTGTTCTATATGCAAGCCTTCACTAAACATCTAAACATCTCCAGCTCATGACCCACGGCCACCGTCCCACTCAACCAAACTGAATTTATCGCATTTCCCAACAACTTGCACCACCTCCTCGGGAGTTCCTAGTCACAACTCACCCAGTCATCTAAACCAGAATATTGGCATAGTCTACAACTCGTCTTCTTCCCCCCCATAAAATGACTCTCTTCCTCCCATTTGCCCCTTTTCTAATCTATCCTTCATGATGCTATGAAAATGGCCACCAGACTCTCTAGGATAAATCAGGTAATGATCCCCCCATCAGCACCATATAAAAGGCCCTTTTTGGCATTTATGAAACAGCCTTTCATGATGACCAGGTTGCTGTCTTCTGCTCCACTCTATCCATTCTTAGCTGTCTCACTCGCCCTCTCTGCTTCGTGCTCATAAAAGAGCCACTTACAGAGTACGTTCTAAAAACATAGCCCCACAATACTTTCTCATTCTCACTTTACAGATGAAGAACCTAAAGCAGAGAGGCTAAATAATCTATTGAGCATTTCACCTAACTACGTGACAAAGCCAGGACTTGAACCCAGACCATGTGACAGGGCGTCTGTCCTCAGCCAATGGGTTCCATTTCCCTCCTGCAGTAACGAAGCCATTGCTGTTCTCTGAGTGCATAACATTGCTCATACCTTTGTGTCTTTGCAAGGGTTGCTCCCTAGGCTTGGGAATGTCTATCACCCCTTCATCACCTCATTGCCAAAGACATCTATGTGGAAAGTTATCAGACCTTCTCAGGAACTTGTAGTAATTTTCCTTTGTGCTCGCCTAGCATTTAACAGTATGTAAATACTAAGTGCCTGTCTCATTGGGATGATGTATCTTTTCTAGTACCAAGCACAATGCCTCACACATAGTTGGTTCCCAGTGCATGTCTATTGGGTTTGGGCTGCAGTGGGTGGCTGGAGGGGACACTGCTTTGAACAGAACATTGTTGGCTAGATGGTGGTTGGACTTGACCTTGTCTGGACTCAAGATTTCCAATTCTCATTTGAGAAATACTAAGTTGAGAAACACTGGACCAGACAAGAAGGAAGTTCATCCTAGTCCATCTCTTAGTGTGGAGGTTTTCATTCGTGGGACCACTTTTGACAGAGTCATAGAATTTCAGGATTGTATTACAGCTGAGACGATTTAATAGCCAAAGGCCTAACTGTACACAGAAGTAAACAGAGACTACAGAGTTTAAATAACTCATCCACAATAATATTTCAAGTTACTATTAGAGCCTATACTTGAACCTGACGTCCTGCCCTCCAACCCAGAGCCCCTGGCTCTTTCTCATGGACACATAAATACCAGGATGATTTTACACACACACATACACACACACACACACACACACACACGCACACATGCACACACACGTCCCTTCACTGTTAATGAACTGATTCAAAAAATGCACATGTTTCCTTACCCAAAACCCAGAGCCATTTGTGGGAATAATCAGGGCTAATAGAAATTCAGTGATTTATACAAAATATCTTCTCATTTACTTCTATACTTTACAAAGAAATGTACTACTTCACTTTCCCTGGGACAGGGAAAATCTGTCCAGCCAACACTTTTCAAACCAGTCAGTGCAAAGAAATCAAGTTTACTGCATTTTGCTGACTTACTTTTCTCAGTTTCCCACTACTTTCATAATTATCACCATAATAGCAGCTAACACTTTTGTAATAATTATTCTTTACCATTACTTCTGCAAAATGCTTTACCTGCCAGCCCACCTTCGATCCATACAGCAATCTATGAGGTAGATCACTAATACAATTTCCCATTTTCATAGTGAAAGATTCTGAAGTCCAAAGAGATTAAATAAATTCCATAGGGTCGCAGAACATTTCTGTCACAGAAATTGCAGTTGTATTTAAAGGAAACCTCACCCCAAAGCTTATGCTCTGAACCACTAATCTAGTCCATGTGTCTTCAACACTGTATTCCTTCTCTGTTTAGAAAGATGGAATCACGGAACTAAAGGCCTAGAAATTATTTAGATTCTGTCTGGTCCCTATGAATTATCTGGTAGAAGCACAAAGTAAGGTCCTGGAAAATAAATGAATCAGCCTCTCCTGGACTTACTGTTCTTAAAATGTTTTCCACATTTTTCTAAATCACACAAGAAAGCGCTTCTCGGGGTGTACATGATAAATAGGGATGACTGACTTCCACGAATTCTTGCACAAATATATACAACCCTATAAACACATGCATATGCATATATGTATATCAAAACCTAGTCTATGTATCTCTAATAATATAGACCCTTGGAATAACAACCAGCCTGTCAAAACAGAGTAAAAGGACCACATTTTGGAGAGAATTACAGTATCATTACCACTGACATGGGTAGAATAGATGAGTGTCCCTTAACCACTGCTTGTCAGGGCCCACTCCTATCTTAGCATCCAGTTTAAATAGTACTCAGCCAGCTGCCTGTGGATTTAGCCAACATTGCATGTTAATGCAAGAGGCTGATTGCCCAGATGGTTATTTCTAGGCTCTTAATCAAGAATAGTAACTGAGCATGGGTCTAAATCATATCTGGTGTAGACAGATATGCAGGCTAGTGGCTTCTTACTTTCTTCCCAGATCCCTCTTCTGTGCATCCTGGCCATGTCGCTGGTCGCTATTTTGACAATTCCCACCAGGGACGGGAAGAGGGGAACAGAAAGGACTCGGCAGCAATCGTTGAAATCTGTGACAATCTGCACAATACTTCATCCCTCTCCTCGCTGCTCTTGTTGCAAATGGAGAATCGCCTCTACCCCTGAACCTCCCTAGAGTGAGTGTTCTCCCCTCCTTTATAGATCCCATGTATCCCCAGCACAGTGGCTTTGCACTTAAGAAGCAAAGTAAAGACTTGGTGACTTGGAGCAGCTGTGAGACAAACAGACAGACCGAACAAACCAACCCCCAGGGCTCCCAGGGATTTCAATGGGAGGAGTTCTGGTTTTGAAGCTGGGTGAGGCCTCTGTGTGTCCCAAGAGAAGAAACTGCTAGTATGCCGTGAAAAAAAACAGACCTCTTGGACAAGACTTCTGAGTAATTCCACTTGTGACAAGAAATAGAACCACCTTCAGTTTTTCATCGAAGCAACTTTCATTATTAATTCTAGTATTTTATTTTAATAATTCTAGTATTTTATTTTATTTTATTTTATTTTATTTTATTTTATTTTATTAGGATGAAAACCACAGAGGTTGTGAAGACGCCGTGCACCATTTCTGCCTGGCATACCCTGGATTTCTGGGGCGTCCCTCCTGATTACACCCCTGGAAAGAGAATTTCACTGCCTTGTAGGAGGGCCTCCCTTCCTATAAATTACATTAGTTCAGCCTTCATTGGCCCTTCCTGCTTCTGTTTCAAGAAACAAACATAAAGGAATAAATCATCTTGAGCCTGCTTGCTTGCTTTGTTTATCCTACTTCTTTCCTCCACCAGCAACCTTTTCTAATCGTTCTACTCCCCAAAAGCAGGGAATTTCTACAGGGTAAAATTGTTCATTTCCACTTCAGCATTTTTTTCTTACATTTGGAATAACTTGGCTCAGCTACTCTGACCTTGAAATGCAGCCCCGCCACCCTACCAAGAAATCAGCAGGAGCCGTAAAGTGAAGAACACGGAGTTTCCATTTCTTTGCAAATCCATATTTACATGGTGAAGGCTACGCTGGATCCAAAGGCAAAGGGACAGCCTATCCTCCAAAAAGAATGATAGATAAGGATTAGGTTTAATACTGGAAAACATTTAGAGACGGAATGAAAGACTGCATTCATGACAGAAATAAAAGGGGCCATTCTTTGGCAAAACATAAAACAGCATCTGTTGAAACAACTCAAGTTCTGAGCTGCTTTGCATGGCATCCTTTGTTGCCCAAAGATGGCAGCATCTCTCAGGCCTTTGAGGACATGACATGATGACAGATAAAGGACCTGTGCCAAGAAGCAAGAAAAAAAAAAAAAAACGCTCACATTTTGATGTGCAACTACTTGATTCTCAGCCATCTAGAAATACAGAGGGAAGGCTGTCCAATGCACTTAATTTACCGCTTTGGTAGCACTGGGTGATTAATTTCCAGTTTGCCCTTCTCCGTCACAGTGGAGGGTATATTACCAGAGCTTTCTGGCTCTGAGGAGCGGATAAACCCCGTGTGTGTAATCTACTCCAGGTGTACCAAAGTGGGCTCTCTGCCCTTTTCTTTGGCTGGGTAGCCCCCTGACATTCTGATGTGATATATTCGCTTTTTCAATGTGAAATATTCATAATAACACAGCCCAGAAAACTCCCAAGTAGCATATATATATATATGTATACATATATATATATAGCAACTCATTTCTGTCAGTATTTTTCGCATATGACTTTTTGGCGTAAGATAGGGGAAACAAAAACACTATCTTGATCATGCCTTAAACCAAAGAACTAAATAACTGAGTTCTCCTACCACTTGCAGATCATTTACAAAGCTTTTAATATGCGCAACTAATTGAAAGTATCATTAGAAACAGAGCGGATGGACTTTTTATTTTTATTTTTTTTAGAGTTCTTTTTCTTAATTTAAATTCAATTAATTAACATATAGTGTATTATTGGTTTCAGAGGTAGAGGTCAGGGATTCATCAGTCTTATATAACACCCAGTGCTCATTACGTCACATGCCCTCCTTAACGCGGATGCACTTTTTAAATGGTCAAGGTCATTGTCACTTGTGTAGTATTGGAAAAAGTAAACATAAGTGACAGAAATGTTTTGATATTTCACATGTATTCAAAAACACTTCAGGTACCTCTGATAAAGAAATAAATAACATTTTATTTCCTTAACATCTGGGGTAGCTAATAGATACTAGCCATGTGTGCCAAAGGGAAAACAGGACTTTGTTTTTTTGTTTTTTTTTTTAATTTTTTTATTGTTATGTTAATCCCCACACATTACATCATTAGTTTTAGATATAGTGTTCCATGATTCATTGTTTGTGCATAACACCCAGTGCTCCATGCAGAACGTGCCCTCCTCAATACCCATCACCAGGCTAACCCATCCTCCCACCCCCCTCCCCTCTAGAACCCTCAGTTTGTTTTTCAGAGTCCATCGTCTCTCATGGTTCTTCTCCCCCTCTGATTTCCCCCCCCTTCATTCTTCCCCTCCTGCTACATTCTTCTTCTTCTTTTTTTCTTTCTTAACATATATTGCATTATTTGTTTCAGAGGTACAGATCTGAGATTCAACAGTCTTGCACAATTCACAGCGCTTACTAGAGCACATACCCTCCCCAGTATCCATCACCCAGCCACCCCATCCCTCCCACCCCACCCCCCACTCCAGCAACCCTCAGTTTGTTTCCTGAGATTAAGAATTCCTCATATCAGTGAGGTCATATGATACATGTCTTTCTCTGTTTTACAGCAAGCAGACTTGATGGCTTTTTCTTCTGGTGTCTGAAGCATGAAATATGCCAGAGGTCCTTTGTGGCTGTTGATGGTACCTGTGTATACACTAGTAATCAGTTGCCAATTTTTACTTCCTATAAGGAACCCTAATAGTAAAGCATTTATCTACATATTGAAAAAATTCCCTTTAATATGTTCTGCATTTCCAAAGTGGCAAATTCCAACTGTCTTCATTAAATGCTGTTTCCAAGAATCTGTTTTGTCTAAGTCTGCAGTTTAGTTGTTCATCGTAGCTTAAAGGTTGAGAGACATGCCATTTGGTTCAAACCATGATTGACAAAGAACAATTTGGCTTCACTTATTTTAAAGACGGATGTTGGGTGCCTGAGTGGCTCAGTCGGTTAAGCATCTGCCTTTGGTTCAGGTCATGATCCTGGGGTCCTGTGATCAAGCCCCACATCTGGCTCCCTGCTCAGTGGAGAGTCTGCTTCTCCCTCTGCCCCTCCCCCCAAATTGTGTGTGTGCGTGCATGCTCTCTCTCTCTCAAAAATAAATAAAATCTTTAAAAAAAAATAAAGATGGATGTTAAAAATGAGACAATAAGCCCAAAATGAAGTTGCTTATGCTAAGCTCCATGCCACCAAACCGAGACTTAATGACACTCTTGGCCCTTCCAACAATGGGCTCTTAAACCAGTCCATCAGGAATCACCCTATCAGCACTAGTTAGGTCACCTGCCTGGTAGACCCCTGCCATCCCTTAAAGGAAAGTTATCTTGCCATAAACAATCTGCTTTTTGGTCTAGTACAACTTCCTTGTTCCTGCTCCCTTCTGTCTATAAAAGTTTCATTTTGTACAGCTCCTGAGAGTTCCTTTCCACCTGCCACATCGGAGGCTGCTGATTCATGAATCATTGACTAAAGCCAGTAAGATCTTTAAAATATACTCAGTTGAATAGCCAAACTATGGAAAGACCCAAGATGTCCATAAACAGATGAATGGATAAAGAAGATGTGATACACACACACACACACACACACACACACACACACACACACACTGGAATATTATGCAGCCATCAAAAAAAACCACATGAAATCTTGCCATTTGCAATGATGTGGATGGAACTAGAGGGTTTTATGCTGAGCGAAATAAGTCAATCAGAGAAAGACAAGTATCATATGATCTCACTGATATGAGGAATTCTTAATCTCAGGAAACAAACTGAGGGTTGCTGGAGTGCTGCGGGGTGGAAGGGATGGGGGGGCTGGGTGATGGCATTGGGGAGGGTATGTGCCATGGTGAGCGCTGTGAATTGTGTAAGACTGATGAATCACAGACCTGTACCTCTGAAACAAGATAGTAGGAAGGGAAAAATGAAGGGGGGGAATCGGAGGGGGAGACGAACCATGAGAGACTCTGGACTCTGAGAAACAAACTGAGGGTTCTAGAGGGGAGGGGGGTAGGGAAATGGGTTAGCCTGGTGATGGGTATTAAAGAGGGCACGTTCTGCATGGAGCACTGGGTGTTATACGCAAACAATGAATCATGGAACACTACATCAAAAACTAATGATGTATGGTGACTAACATAACAAAATAAAATTTAAAAAAAAAGAAATTTAAAATATACTCAGTTGAATTTTGCTTTTTAACATGGATAACCTAAAAGAAGGGGTATGAGTACTAACTCCTGAGACCTTAGTGATAATGATCCTAATTTTAATTTCATTTTGGCTTCTCCGATACAATATAGGAGGTAATAAGACTGTAGAAAAATCTTTGCGAAGACTTGCCTTGATTGAAGAGGTTATTTTTGTTAATCAGGCCCAAAGAGAGCAGTTGAGGCACCAGGCCCCATATATTATAGGTATCTTAAGACTTCCAGTTCCATGATGCAATGAAGTTACCCAGCTGGAGGTTCAGGTAATCTTAAGGACTGTTGAATGTTGTTATGGAGGTAGAAATTACTGGTACGTACTGCAGGGGCGATGTTGAGACAATGTGAATCTGGGGCAGAATTTGGAAAAGAAGGCCACAGAATCTATTCAAACTCAAATGCAGCCTCCTAAGTATGTGAGCAGAGTTGGGAACTCAATTCCAACAGGCTCTGCATGTCCTGGACGCGCATAGAAAATCTAATAGCTGCCTCTGGGGTTAAGCAAACATCATTGCCTACCTCAGTGAGACAGATGTCTTCTCTTCTTTGGTGAGCATTCCTCATTTCTAAAGGGGAAAAAGAAAAACAAAAACGTATCACCTACCTTCTTCCCTTCACTGCTAAGAAAGAATATCGTCTTAACTTAGGCAGAATGGTTTCCCTACTCAAGAAGAAAGAATGAAATTTCTCTGTTGTTCTACCCAGTAAAGCTTAATTTGACTTTTTATCAGGGACCAATTTTGCTAATTATTCATCTGAAATGCAGATCAATTGAAGTGAAAGGTCCACTGTTTGGTTAAAGGTCTTTCCTGCCTCCTTCCCAGAGCTTTATGTAAACATTCAGAACAATTTTTACTATTAAACTTTTGAAGGATTCCAATAGACTGTCTTTTTAGGCAAGGTTTTCCAGAAACTTCCTTCTCTGTTTGAGTCGCCTACAGAATATGTTCAATATTTAAAAATTCATGGTGTTGAAAATGTTGGAGTTCAGTGCTTAGTTCTACTTACATCAAAACTAAAAGATCAGTGGATTTGGAAGGTCAAGGAGACCATCTGGGTCTGAATGAGAGCATGTCAGGTCCCAAACAAGCCTCTTTAGTGCTCTACCAGCAGCCTAAAATCATGGATGACATCCATCTTCTCTTGTTTGGCCTACTGAAAAGTTCCCCTTCAGTACGTTCCATATTTTATAAGAACTTATTCTCCTTGTATGAAAATTTACTAAAACACTAACAAAATATTAGAGAAAAGGAAAAGCATATGGATAACTATGTAAACATTAGAGCCAGTCAGAGAGAACACATAGCAGCTCAAAAAACGTAGCAAGGCCCTTAGCCTGAGTTAAATTATATTAAGCCATATACTTTACATATGTTATGTCAGTTAGTATTGCTAATAATCCTGTGAGGTGGATATTATTATTTTAGATTTTAGAGACAAGGGTCTGGGACTCAGAGAATATAAGAAACCAACTTTGGTGGCTACATGGTGGAGCAAGATTCTGAGGGCAAGCCTTTAATTCCAGGACCCATATTAACCCTCCTCTACCACGGGAGCTTCCACCCAGCTGGAGTGAGTGAGCAAATGCCCCATGCAGCTAATTTAATAAAACTGTGTTTCTCTGATTTGAGGTTATTTCTTAAGAGTCCGCTCCCATCAGATATCTCTGTTCAGAAAGCCCTGGGCAAAGCCACTCTCATATTTAATACTTATAAATATTCAAGTTCAATTTCTCAACTGGATTATTTGTTTTTTGGGTGTTGAGTTTGAAGAAGTTCTTTATAGATCTTGGATACTAGCCCTTTATCAGATATGTCATTTGCAAATATCTCCTCCCTTTCTGTAGGTTGTCTTTTAGTTTTGTGGACTGTTTCCTCTAGTGTGCAAAAGCTTTTTATCTTGATGAAGTCCCAAAAGTTCATTTTTGCTTTTGTTTACCTTGCCTTTAAAGACGTGTCTTGCAAGAGGTTGCTTTGTCCAAGGTCGAAGAGGTTGCTGCCTGTGTTCTCCTCTAGGATTTTGATGGATTCCTGTCTCACATTTAGATCTTTCATCCATTTTGAGTTTATCTTTGTGTGTGGTGTAAGAGAATGGTCCAGTTTCATTCTTCTGCATGTGGCTGTCCAATTTTTCCAGCTGAGATGCCCTTCAGCAGATGAATGGATAAAGAAGATGTGGCTCATATATACAATGGAATATTACTCAGCCATCAGAAAAGATTTACATCGACATGGATGGAACTGGAGGGGATTATGCTAAGTGAAATAAGTCAAGCAGAGAAAGTCAATTATCATATGGTTTCACTCATATGTGGAACATAAGGAATAGTACAGAGGACAATAGTGTAAGGGAGGGAAAAGTGAATGGGAAGAAATCAGAGAGGGAGACAAACCATGAGAGACTCTTGACTCTGGGAAACAAACTGAGGGTTGTGGAAAGGGAAGGGGGTGGGGGGATGGCGTAGCTGGTTGATGGGCATTGGGGAGGACACGTGATGTGGTGATGTGCACTGGGTGTTATACTCAACTACTGAATCATTGAACATTATATCAAAAACTAATAATAAAAAAAATTCAAGTTCAAGAGGCAAGTTTCTGGGATCCAGGTTTGCCTTTATCTACAACCCACTTCTTCCTCGGGATCAAGTTTTGGGGCAATTCTGGGTACACAGAATACCTGCCTGACCTGGGAAAATTGTCATTACAGGAAATGTGTTCACTAAGGAGCCAAGTTCCCTCAGTCCTGGCCTTTAAGGGCCAGTGAGGGTCAGAGCAAGGCTGCAGTGGATTGTTTCATCAAGTTATTCCATTGAAGTTACATGAAACCTCAAGAAACGTCAAAAAGCCTAGAACCACAGAAAACTGTTTCCTAAACCTCTCAAACAATGGTATTAACCTAAGCAAAAGAGTCTCTGATAGAAGAAAGAATCAATTGTGTAGTCTTGTCATGTCCTAACAGTTAATAACACAAAGGACATATTCACAGTGGAAAGGTACTTTCCCGTTCTTTCAAAATAGGGGACAGCATATCGTAAGATGTTTTACAGAGAAGCCCTTCCTCAAAGGACTCTGCAAACTATGGGTTCAAGAACAAAATCAAAGTTTCCATTCATGAGACTGATTTGTCTTGTATCTTAGAAATCCTAGGCGGCTCTTTGCACCATGCACTGTAACCTACAGAGGGAACATACTTCTTCACTTTTTCTGCACGCTCACCCTTCAGTCTGTGAAACAATGATTCCTTTTCAAATCTGAAATTGGAATATTTATTCACTGCAATTGCTGCATTTAACCCAGAAAATTTCTCCACTCCTTACCTTCCCAGCTCTCCATTGCATCCAAAAGCTGGTATGATTGAAGCTTCTGCCTCCTGCTCTTTATGGACTCAACTGTTTCATCATGTCCTCTACGTCTCCATCAGTGAAATCTAAGGTGAGTTCAGAATCAAAAGTATGTAAAAGACAAGCTAATGCTCTGTATCATGGCGTCATTTTATTTGCAGAAACTAAAATATTTGAAAGTGAGTTCTTCAAATCATAGCTGACAGCAATTGACTATAAGCGATGGAGAACAATTTTAAACGTTAGAACAAATGATATAAAAGGATGGAACTTCTTGGTCAGAAACTTTCTGTATTGGAAAACTGGCCATCCTTCTGGAGAAGAAATAATGCAATTGCAACAACAGAGCCTCAAGAACTGCTTGGTTGTGGTCCTCTCTGGAGACCATTGTGGGATTTTGTGACAATTGATTCAAGTAGAGAGCAATTACATTTAGATTCCTTCTTTGATTAGTAAAAGTCTTTTTGAAATATCCTATGTATGCACTTAATCGAGATGTTACAAAATGATTATTTTGTGATGAAGTTTCAAGACAAGCAAATGTGGGTGGTTGTCTCACTTTGGTCTCATTAGTTCTGGGACCCTAGAGAGAAGCTACTTTGTGTATTAGCTTCACAGATAATGCCCTGTCAGAACAGAAGGCTTGTGTACAAATCTAACTCCAAATACTCTGGGTAAGCAAACATTATTCCCAAACTATGCTGCAAATTGAGATTTCTGCATTGTGTTCCAATGTGTGGTAGAGTCCTTTATCATGTTTCGACCATATCTATGTATTACATGTGAAACAGACCGTACTATTGCCTCTTCATATTGGCCATCCTAACAATTGATGTGGTTTGCTACGTGATTGATTTGGCTTCAGCAATTGCTACTTATTGACCCAAATGAGTGGATCCTGCTCGCGTCATGTTCCAACTCATCAACAGTGTACAGTTAACACCTAACTTGCAGCACATATGCCTTAATTATGTAATATTGTATTTTGGTGATTGACTAGAAAAGGGGCTATTTCTACAAACTTGAACCTACAACTAATTAAAAAACACCACAAACTTGAGACTACAAAAGCTTCAGATTTGTGTCTAAAAACACAGAATAAATACCCCTGATCAAAGAGAGGAAGAAGAAGTAAGCAACTCCTTGATTCTGAATGCATCTATTCACCCTATTCTGTGATGGTTTGCTCCGAATAAATGTACACATTTTTAAGTCATTCTTAAGCATCTACCATCTTCCAGAACATCTTCTGAGACTGAATAACAAACCTTTCCAAAGCTGCCAAAGGAAGAAGAGGACTCCTTGCCTCCAAACGTGGGAGGAGACCTTAGAGTCCCCTTCGTGACTGAGAAACAGATCACTCCTAGTGTATGTGGATAGTTGGCCATTGGTTGCTACGGCCAAGCTTCCATCCAGGGGTAATAATTAAATATTTCAGTGAGAAACCTCTTCACTTGAGCAGAAAGGCTCAGTTTGAACATCATTACGGTGTCAACTTTTCTTGGAAAGGGCAGGGCACGCACACGCACATGCACTCTGATTTGCTGTGTGTTTAGGTTTGGTTTGGTTTTGTTCTTTCCAAAGTGTTTACCATCCTGTGAGCAAAACCTCCTTCTTCCTTGTTCTCAAATAAAATTGTTGCTGGTTTGTGCTTTTCTCCAAAATGCCAATTTGAAAATTTTCAACGACTCTTCTGAAACAATAAAAACTAATGATTTTCTTTAACCCTACATCGCAATATTTACAGAAAAGGCTCTGTGTTTGACAGATTTGGACACTAAAGAGGAAAAGAATTATTTCAAAGGCTATGTATAAACAGAAGGCAATTGGTAAGCATCCTGTGTAAAATTAAAAGACCCTGTGTCTATTTGACCTTGGGAAAACCAAAGGACCTAAACACCCCATAATAGTGAGTAATTTCACCAGTTTAGAAACACTCTTACTACCCGTGGCCTGCATGTCAGCCACAACAAAGTAAGCCTGACAAAAGAATATTAACAGTCAACACATTTAAAATTGTTGTAACAATTAAAAATATCTAATATTTTATTAGCTGTTTCAACCTAGATAGTGATTCCAATTGTATAAGACTAGTGCAGTCATTACCAATTTAATCAACACTTCCATGTATTCAGATTATTTTAAAAAGGAGTCCAGGGACACCTGGCAGGCTCAGTCAGTAGAGCATATGACTCTTGATGTCGGCATTGTGAGTTCAAGCCCCGTGTTGGATGTAGAGATCATTTAAATATAAAATCTTTAAAAAATAAATTAATAAATAGAGTCTATAGATAAGGTAAATACAACAAATTAATAGACTATTAATTGGCATTACAAAACAATAGGAAGCATTGCATGTTTTTGTAAGCCAAACGTAAATGCCCAGAGATAGTTACATACACATCTAATTCTTTCTTTCTGTTTGTCTGTCTGTTTTTCTATCCATCTATCTATCTACCTACCTATCTGTTGGTCTATCTCAATCTGTTCAATTTACTTTGTGTTCACTATTGAAGCCTCTCAGGTGTTGGAGTACCTGAAACTACCATTCACCCTCATTTTTTTAAATTTATGTTTTATTGAGACGTATTTAAAATACACAAACTATACCAATACTAGAAAGGATTCACCTATTTTAAATCACAAATAAGCAATACATTGAACTGCTAATGCTCAAGTTCAGATAATATTGGATGAAAGAGGTTAAAACATATAGCATAACAAATGATTATGTTGGCAGACTGATTCCATAGCAGTGGTTCTCAAAGTGGGGTCAGGGAATCCCTGGGGTTCCTAAGACACTTAGAGGGGTCCACGACGTCATAGCTAATTTCATAATAAACTAAAATGTTATTTTTGCTGTTTCATTCTCTTTCTTTCACAAGTGTCCAATGGAGTTTTCCAGAGAGTACATGATGTACAAGATCATAACAGACTGAATAGAGAAGCAAATCTAAGAACCCAGCTGTCTTCTATTAAACAAGACAATAAAGAAATTTTTAAAAAATCTAAAACCATGCCGTTCTGATTTTTTTTTGTGCTGAAAAAGATAGTTATTTTTATAAGAATAGTCAGTTATGTCAAAATGTAATGGAACTATTATTGTTACTTTTAAATAAATTAATGATTAAATACTGACATTTTTCTCTATTTTAATTTCTAATATAAATTATTGATAGAGATAACCCACATGAATAGAAGCTTTAGGGGAGTTCTCAATAATTCCTAAGTATGTGAAGGGGTCCTCACACCAAAACATTTGAGATTGCTATTTTACAGCTTTGGGATTTCAGTTTGTTTTTAAAGCCTCAGTTAGTAATTTTACAAGAATCAAAATTAGGGCAGCACTTACTATAAAAGACTCTAAAACTACTCTTTAGCAAGACTAGATCCATATTTCTTGTTGTATCAGTTGCTAATCAACAAAGTACAGCCAACAGAGTAAATGCAAATATAGTTTTTTAATATGATTCATTTCATCTCTTCCATTCCTGGCCAGCTACTTTTTCTGGACCTAACTTTGTACTAAAGCCAGCATAGTAGAAGACATCTTGCTTGGTGTGTATTATGCATCCAATATACATTTGTTGACTTGATTTAAATTAAGGCTACTTCCTTACTTAAGTTTGTTTGGCTAAAGTGTTAAGTTTATTCTTTGTTTTGTTTTGTCATCACCATTTTGGTCAGCAAAACTAGATTGGCAGGCACTGGTGTCGTGGGTAATGGAGGACTCTCCGGAGCCACCCTGAGTGGGCTGACGCCCTGGGTCTCACACTTGCTCCCATAAAAACAAGGACAAGGTCTTTACCCAATCTGCAAGTAAATTTCCTCATCTGAAAAGCAGGGATAAAAATAATACTTCCTAGATAATAACTTCATTGTTATACAGATTAACCAAGTGAACACTTACAAAAAATTTAGAACTAAATTTATCATGCAATAAATGCTATGTGAAGATGGCTCAAAATATCATCTAATTTCAACTCCCATTTAAAGCAAGTGCATGGATACTGATGATTTGGTTTTCAGAGAAAATGTGGCTATTTAAAATAAATTCAGACACCTATTTAAACAAATTCAACGCGTTTAATTCCAAGTTCATCCCCACCACTAATAGTTAAGAGTAGCAAGTGAAACATGAGTAACAACAAAACACACTGATAATCCAGAGAGGAAAATGGCAGGAAAATGCAGATCAGAACGTAGACACAAAAGCTCAGAAGCATGGTAGAGAAATTCAAACGCATTCAGCTAGCAAAGCATCAAAAAGGCAATAATTGAAATTGTCGATTTGGGCAATAGAAAGAAAGTTCAGCCAAGCCATCTAACTAATTTATTTTTTAATGATGTAAATGTGGGCATAGTTTTTAAAGTATCATTAATAGTATCATCTTAATAGTGTCTTTGCAATTCTAGCTACTCTTCAAAAAATGTCTTACGATGATAAGTACATACAGTCATGTAACGTAGTCCAACGAAAAGCAAAGGAAGGATTAGAACATTTCTAGAACTCCTTCACCCCTTGGCTTCCACCATTTCACTTGGGTTGATTTTCCAACTCATATCTTCCAACAAGATAAACTCCCCCTTCTCCTTGCCAGACTCTAAGCCCCAAAGATGTGGACATAATGCAGAATGGATGGACTGTACTTATCAAGGCTGGCGTGTGCTCAACATCCTCCAGCTTCACTGTCACGCCAGATACCCCAGCCTCTGAGCTTGTTTACAACCAGGAGCAATGCATAACTTCCAACCTGATCATTGTTTGGCTTTGTTCTTTTCCCTCAAGCTTATTTGAATTCAAATAATTAGATGAAATAAAGTGCATTACCAAAAAAGATGTATTTATTAGCTCTGGTGAACTTGTTTCTTTATTCATCTTTTATCTAAATGAAAGGAGATCAGGGAAATATATATCTGATATATTATACTTTTTAAAGATTATTTATTTATTTATTTATTTGAGAGAGAGAGACAGCACGAACAGGGGGAGGGGTAGAGGGAGAGGGAGAAGCAGACTCCCTGCTGAGCGGGGAGCCCGATGTGGGGCTCGATCTCAGGACCCTGGGATCATGACCTGAGCCGAAGGCAGACAGTTAATTGACTGAGCCACCCAGGTGCCCCAGATATATATTTTTTTTCACAGAAAAGGTGAATTTCCCTGAAAATGAGTTAATAGACTAAAATTTGCTAGCACCTTGTCACAAGTCACGGGATGGAAAGTCGTCCAGTCTGTCCCATATTAAGTGACTGCCCAGCGAGGCAAAGGGCCCCCTCATCTTGTTGGGACCATCTCACCCCAAAGAGTTGAGTGGTGGAGAAGCACATTGAACTGCTTAATGATAGTTCATTTTAGGTTATCAATAGTGGAAATATTTTGCTCTTTAGTTCTGCCTTAAAACAGTAAAGTTTAAAATCTGAAAGAGGGGGCGCCTGGGTGGCTCAGTCGTTAAGCGTCTGCCTTCAGCTCAGGTCATGATCCCAGGGTCCTGGGATCGAGTCCCACATCGGGCTCCCTGCTCTGTGGGAAGCCTGCTTCTCCCTCTCCCGCTCCCCCTGCTTGTGTTCCTGCTCTCGCTATGTCTCTCTCTGTCAAATAAATAAATAAAATCTTTAAAAAAAAGAATAAAATAAAAAAATAAAAAAAAAGTTTCTAAAAATAAAAAAAATAAAAAAAAATAAATAAAAAAAAATAAAATAAAATCTGAAAGAGACACAAATAGAAATATTGAAGCACGAGTACTTAGGGGGGGAGAAATCAATTTTTGAGATCAAAAAACAATGTATGAAATGAATTACTAAACCCTAACATGTATTTTTTTCCTCCCTGTGGATGTGTAGGTAGGTGAACTCCAAGTAAGGAAAGCCCATTTCTGCAATAACAATCAAATGCCTTGCAGTTTGTTTTATTTTATCACCAGAGGCCTGACGCTGAGCACGGAGGGTTGCTCTGTTGGGGTTTCCATAGCAGTGAGCTGCAATGCTTGGGGCACAGCCCAGCGCGGTTTGCGGAGCCATCGGGGACATGGCACGGAGGAGTTGCTCATCCCTTCGTTCCTGAACTGTGGCCAGCACAGCACGGGTCTCCTCCATCTCGTTACCACACTGAGGTAGTTTCCAGCCAGAGCCTTCTTTCCATGCAGAACTGTCCATCATCTGCCTGTGGTCCTGCAGGGGACAGGATGCAGGCCCGTCATACTATTTTCACCTTGTGTGACAGGGAGAAGGTCCGTTTTACAAAGCGATGCTGTAAAATCAAGAGCTTTGCATCTCCCTGTCCCCCTTAATCTCACTCATAAAGCCAAACCGGATGAAACCTGCAAAATCTTTGCCATTCACTCTCTTTTGCCGATATTATGGGGAACAGGCTAGACCACCAAAAGTGAGAGGGGGTGGAAGAGAGCCATCATTGTTTCTTTGAGGGGAAAAAAAAAAAAAACTGTTTACCAGCGATGGGCAAATCAAAGAAGAATTCGGCTATAGAAGAAATAGCGAAAAAAAAAATGAAGTAACTAAAATAAAACACTGATGGTAGAGACATGAACTAATCAGGAGTAGAAATCATCTCTTCTTTCGGATTAGCATGAGGGTGAGTTTCCCTTGTTAAAGAAGTATTTGCACCCTGGGTTTGTTCATCAACTGTGGAGAAGCAAGGATCTTCAGCCAAGAATTTCTGGACCGGGTGAGCTCTGGGAAAAGAAGATTTCCCCCAAGTTCAATGATTTCTGTCCTCTGAATTGGGGCAAATGTTTCTGAGCACATCCAAAATGACCCTTTGCCTTCCATCATGATGAAATCACATTGTAAGTGGGCCAGAAAGAAATGTAGGGCATATTTACAGATGGAGGAGCCCAAACTCATCTGTGGACTTGAAGAAAACGTGCCTGAGTACCTTGTACTTTCAACACTCATAACAGAAAAAGTAGAAATTTCAGGATTATCTGAAGGAAAGAATGTTCCTCAGACTATGTCTATCACCATCACCCTTCCTTCAGAAGAGAAAATCGGTAAATAATTACCACAACAGGTTTCTCAGAGGTTTTCCCAGTTTTCTGAAGAAACAGAAATTTTCCAAAGCACTGTAGATATTTAAACTATATTAAGTGCCTGATAAAATCATGAATGATATATGTATTTTGGTAGCAGAAGTATTTATATCTTTCATCAAGAAAAAGGATCTGTGACTATTGTCAAGGTAGTCATGGTGACGACTTAAATTTTGAAAACTGTATCTGTGGGAATAACAACCAGATGGACATGGGATGCGCAAAGACCATTTATTTAATTAGCTGATAAAATCAGCTAAAAAAAAAAACTGGTAGGTAAAACTGAGACTTGTTTTTACTGAACTTATTCAATTTAACATGTAAACCTAGTATAAATTCTATAATTACAATGTTATATTTACATTTTATGTATTTATTAAATTACAACAACTGCCCTTGAACACAATAAAAAGTTATTGTTTTCATCTTGCCAATAAAGAAACTGAAGACCAGAGAGAATAAGTAACTCTTTCAGAGGAGTGGAAATAGTAAATGGCACAGTTAAAAATAGCCTTCAGGACTTTAGGTTCTTTTTAGAAGCTCTGCTACGTTACGCATTTTTATGTTGCTTCTCTAAGTTAAATTTAAAAGATATTTTGATCAACTAAAGAATTTGTATGAAAACCTAAAATAGCATGGAATATTTAATTCTTTCTCCTCCCTAGGTAGATAGGTAGATAGAGGGGTAGACAGACAGATGGATAGATGATACATAGGTAGATAGATAGATAGATAGATAGATAGATGATAGATGTATATATAGGTGTATATATACACATATGTATACACATATACACAGTGTAGAAAATCATGTATTGTTTCTCATCGGTCATCAGTTACAACAAGAATAAGTAAGAATAAAGCTTTACAAGGAAAGAATATATAAATAAACTGAACCTTCAAATATAAGGTAACTTAATTATCACAGATTTTCTTGGCTTCCTTGATACTTCTGCAGTGTGACTACTGTCTGGGTCAGGTGTGTGTGTCAAGTTACGACCATTTGGATCAAGGCTGAGGGCCTTGCTGAGGTCCTCAAGTTCTTTACTCCAACATTAACTGACAGAAGCACAGCAGCTTAGAGAAGACTCTTACATGATAGAACTGCTCAGTCAGTGGAAGCTTCTCTATTAAAAAGCATGCAGCACATTACTGAGATGTCGTGTCCACAATTTTAATGACCCCAATCCAATTTCACACGCTGCAAATCTATGTGAACTCTGAATGTAATCCTGGGGTCAGAGTTTGTTGATACATCAACAGCACACTTTGAACTGAAAACCTTTTGAATGCATAATCTTGGGTAGAAGGCTATGTGAAGATCACAGAGAATGGCATAGAACACATATGACATAGAAGGACAACAATTATATTTTGTTTTTCTTTAGAATTGGGTATCTTACCTTCTGTTATTTTCTCCAAAAACACTTTTATCTTGGATAAACATAAAGGTAGAGAAAGTATATTTCTTAATTAACTTTTAATTATATCTGTCTATATCAATTTCATCTTCCCGACAACTTTGTGTATAGCAATCTTTATATTACACTTTATTCCAGCCAAATAAAAAATGGCATAAAATAGTAACAGGCAATAGATGCACAAACCTAGAAAAGTCTCCATACAAAAACAAAAAACAAAAAAACAAAAAACAATAACACATGGATGTACTTTGTAAACTAAAGGGTAGACAGTCTTTGTGGAATGGAGTTTGAAGAGGGGAATATCACTAGCATATTAGCCAGGTTTTTGTCAGGAAAACTCATCACTTTTCTTCAAGGAGTCAGAAATGCTTTAGAGGGCGCCTGGGTGGCTCAGTCGGTTAAGCGACTGCCTTCGGCTCAGGTCATGATCCTGGAGTCCCGGGATCAAGTCCCGCATCGGGCTCCCTGCTCAGCGGGGAGTCTGCTTCTCCCTCTGACCCTCCTCCCTCTCGTGCTCTCTGTCTCTCATTCTCTCTCTCGCAAATAAATAAATAAAATCTTTAAAAAAAAAAAAAAAAAAGAAATGCTTTAGAAAAGAAACTATTTGCATAGTGAACTTGAGAAGTCTTGAGATTGTGGCAGAGGCATAAATTGGAATTTGTGCGATTTAGAGCAAGTTTTAAGCAGGGTGTTCTCAGTTCTCGTACATCCCTTGTAGGACTGGTCACACTGACTGTACCATTCTGTCACCAGTTTACTTCTCTATCTTCATACTACCTTTGCCTTCGTGTTCTGCAGTGCCTAAGCCTGGTTTCCCAATACGGTAACCTAGGAGCTTTACCAGTGAGTGCCCCCATATCATCCGGTCTGCTTTCAAGGACAAGTAAAGTCAACCAGTGTAGTGTCTGGAAATAATAGAGACTCGACAATGAATCTCTTAAAATAAGAGAAGTGAAATGAGAAAGACAGAGGTACTGTACTCTGACCCCCTATTTTTATATGTGGAGCAAGCTACACTGGTCGCTCAACCTAATTTCAAGGTAATGTTACCCATGGCATACTGCATTCAGCAAACTAAAATAATGGAAACCTTCCCCCAGCCCCCAGGAAAAAAATGACATCATCGACCACACTCTCAGTGTTGATTATCTTCCACATATATTTATGCTTCATTTCTTGGTGTCAACTACTGTTTGTCCTCTAGGAAATGCTGGTGCTTAAAAATTTACAGAGATCAGGGTGCCTGGGTGGCTCAGATGGTTAAGCGTCTGCCTTCGGCTCAGGTCATGATCTCAGGGTCCTGGGATCGAGTCCCGCATCGGGTTCCCTGCTCAGTGCAGAGCCTGCTTCTCCCTCTCCCTCTCCCTCTGCCACTCCCTCTGCTTGTGCTCTTCTGTCTATCTCTCTGTCAAATAAATAAATAAAATCTTTAAAAAAAAAAAAAATTTACAGAGATCATATAAAAATAGCAACAGCAAGCCCTTATAACAATAGGCAACACTTGTTGAGATCTTCCTCCATACTCCATGGTCTACGTGCATTAACTTATATAGAAAGAACCTTGATGATCATTGTATGTATGAAGTTTAAATAACTTTACTCTCATCTTATCTATGAGAAAAACAAGTCCAGTGGCTGCAGTGGTTAAGGTCACACTAGCTGCTAACAAAGATAAACCCTGAAACCTGAGTAGCTAAAACAGTAGAAACTTATTTCTCTTCTATACAATAGTCCAAAGAGAGTGCTAAGTGGGTAGTCTTTCTTGCAATAATTCAAGACTCAAGATTTGGACTGTTAGGTCTCCACTATCTTCAATACTTGGCTTGCAAAGTCACCGTGGAAGAGGAAAATCATAGCACCCTAGAAATGATACTCTTCCTTCCTGCACACCTTCCATTAGTGAGAATCGGTCATATGGCTTCATTTAGAAGCAAAGAGATTGGAAAATTGAGACCATAACATAGAAGCCTCTGTCCAGCAGTATGTTCAGACAATGGGTGGGAAGCACAAATCTTTGGTGGACAGCTGGCCATTTCTGCTAGAGAAGGGGTAAGCTACTTTCTTTTTCTTTTTTTTTTTTTTTTTGAGATTTTATCCATTCATTTGAGACACAGAGATACAGAGAGAGAGAGAGAGAGAGAGAGAGCATGAGCAGGGAGAGAGGCAGAGGGAGAGGGAGAAGCAGACTCCCCACTGAGCAGGGAGCCCGATGCGGGGTTCGATCCCAGGACCCTGGGATCATGACCCGAGCCGAAGGCAGACGCTTAACCATCTGAGCCACCCAGGAGCCCCAGTAAGCTACTTTCTTAAGAATGCTCTTGAGTAATTAGGGAAGCTGGAATTTGAACTCATCTTTGTATCCAGATGTGAGCTCCTACTCACAATGTCATACTTTTGGAAGAATGGCTTATGGTTTACTGGCTCCTTCACTGCCCTGCACACAAATCTTTATGGTTTTGACTGTATATAGCATAGTGAAATTATAATAATATTTTATGGCATTCTGCAAAAAAAAAAAAAAAAAAGCCCCATTACTTCCTGAAATTCTGCCAGCAAAATAATCTGGAGAAATTCCATTATGGGGTAGAGTAGTCATGTTCTAAGATCTAAATGGGCGTCACAAAAAGATATAATTTTCAGTACTCAAAGGACACAATCTTCAGCACTTTCCCTATAATAGTCCCTATAGAAAAAAATCTAAATGTACAGTTTGCCAAATCAAATATTATTCAATGGTGCTTTATCTCTTTGCTATATCAATCTTATCTGATGGAGTCGTATGTGGCGTAGAACTGAACTGTTTTTCTTATTAACAGCTTTTCTAATATAAAATTTCACAAAAGCAAGTTTTGTATAAAATATTAATGTTGGAAGTAACTGCCCTCTACCAATAAGATTTTATCGGTCGTGTCTAAGCACACCAGAATAAAGAAAACCACTTGCCTCCTGCTGTTCAACAGCAACAGAGAACTATAGAAACCAAAAATAAAAAATGTACAGAAATGGAAAAGACAATATTACCCTCCTCCATTACGTTCTTTAAACAAAACACCCTGACGGGATTTGCTATATACATTGCTGAGCAAGTTGGACCTGTCTTGAAATTATACACAAAATAAAATTGCTACATAGCTCTTTAATTCAGCAAATTCAATTTTACATGTGTTTATTTAACAATGCAGCTGAACTGGGAATGAAGACAGATAGGACTAGCGGACTGACAGTCTGCACTGGAAATAAACTGTAATATTGGTGTTTTGCTCTTTCCAGCCTTTCTTCCTATTAACAACAACATAATTATAATTTCTGAATCAAATGCACCAATGATCCATGCTCATTTTTAATTCAGATGAAAAGGTCAAAAGTAAGACCTATAAATAACTACTAATATTGTTTTCCTAAAATGTCAAAAATGGAGAAAAATATAACAAAACTAGAAGCAGAAAATTAGCCTTTTCAACTATTGACATTAACAGCAGTTCTTTTCAACAAACATTTAGTGAGCACTAACCATGTGCTATGTACTGTGATAGTGCGAGAATGAATCATATGTCCTTTTTCTCTTTAAGATGTCTACAATGTAGTTGAGGGAAATGTGTGCATACGTTCTTCAAAAAACAAAATATAGATAACATCCATTAATTTAACTCTTCTTAGAGCTCACCCGTAGCCAAATCTGGGAAGAGGCTGTATACTTATGGTATTTTTATAGAGGTCTGAAAGTGAATCAGTAAACTTCATCCACTGAAAAATAACCAAATACCAATAACCAAAAATATTAGGAATCAAGGTGAAGTTCCTTATTATACTGATTTTCATCCATGAGATGGAGGAAGACCCCCAAGCTGCTATGGGCTCCTCTTTCCTATCTTACGAGATTTTACAAACAGCTATACACACAAGAGACAGGGACACATGAGGAGTTTAATCACCGCATTAGTGTAATAATCCAAGTGTCCATAACTCCTAGTTAAACCCCATAGTAAAGCTGGGGTGGAATGCTTGACTTCGACAGAAGGAGAGGCCCTTCCTTGGCTTGAAGTTCTCATCACAAGCAAGTTGCTAAGCCCCAATTAGTGAGAAATCCAGGGCACAAATGCAGTTGTATCAGATGAAGGTGGCTCATCCTCCCCAAAGAGTCAGACCAAACTTTGTGGCTTTTATGATGTAGACAAGAGATTGAGAAAGAAGGACATTAGAGCCAAGAATGTCTGCTTACCACATGGAAACAAGAAAGATGACAGGTCTACTTTCGTGTGCACCACTTTTTCGCAGATCTACCCCCCCCACTCCAAGATGCACCCAATTTGTGTTGGAAGTCGGCCAGATTGGCAATGCCTGTGTGTGGTTGGGTAAACAGAAGCAATGTGAGGAGGACTGAGGGACGGGTCAACAGGGAAGAGAGAGCCTTCCTAAAATTCAAATTCTGCTATCCTCTATGTTCTAGAAAACGTTTCCGAAAAAAATTTCAATACCCAGCTCCTTCAAAAAAATAATTTGCATTATGATAGGTTGTCATTACAAAATGAGTCCAAAAAAAAAAAAAAAACCAGACTGAAATATGTCGAACTCCATATACATAGGTTCTCTTCCTTCGAGAGGATGGAGGGGACACAGCGAGGTAAGGAGTTAGTGAAGTGGGTGATGTGCCCTCCACCACATGCAATATCAGGTTATTACACGACACATGTTATTATATGACATAAGTTACACCTTAGTCCTTTATCCTCAACAAATTTAGAATAGTACTTACTAGTACTATAAATAGTTAATAGACACCTCTAATTTGGGAGAAATCTATAAGGCTATACAAAATCCAATAGTTTGTCAATACATTCTGAAAGAAGGCCAGCAATAAGGCAAATATTAATATAACACATAAACCTTGCCCAAGCAGTAACTAAAGCTGTTGCTTTTAAAGCCAGCCCATCAAGTTATGACATGTCATGTAACTTATAAACAATTTCTCAGAGGTTTCTTTTGCTGTGTTTCTTTCCAGAAATATTACTATGTTTCCTTTTGAATAGCCTAACACAGTACTTCCATTTTTGAAGGCCTATTGCTGCTTTGGGACATAGTAGAGCTAATAAACAAAAGTATTTTCAGGAGAGTGATGTCACCAAGGTGGTGGGATAGGAGACCCCATCCTTCATCTCCCATAAAGAACAATAATTAGGTAGCTATTCACCAACAAAAACAGCCCTGGAAGACCTCAGAAATCCACTTGCAAAGCTTCGGTAACACAATGGAGCAAACACCTTGAGAATAACTACACAGAAAGAGTAAGAAAAATGGTTTCATTTTGCCTGCATCATCCTCTCCCTCAGGCCAGCACTCCTCAGGGCCAAGAACTCTCCAGCCTGAGACAGTTCTCACCACGAAAAGGAGAGTGGGGTGAGCAACAAGCTGCCTCAGCCTTTCAAGGCGGGAGTGACCATGGTTGCCAGGGGCCTTCGCCACTGAGGACCTCCACAGCCCTTGCAAACACTGTGCCTCCTAACAGCTTTTAACACTGAGGACCTTGTCCTGGACCTCAGCAGAATGCTCCACAGAGGACCCCAGCAGCTTTCACCGCTGAGGAAACCAATCCAATGGCCAACACAGCCACCATGAAACCCTGTAGCTTTTGCCACTAAGAGCTCCATGGGAGGAACTCTGGAAAATTCACAAATATGAGGAGATTGAACAACATGCTCCTAAACAACTAATCAGACAAAGAAGAAGTCAAAAAGGAAATCAAAAATTTAAAAATGCCTTCAGACAAATGAAAATGGAAATACAATATGCTAAAACTAATGGTATGTAGTGAAAACAGTTCTAAGAGGGAAATTTATAATGATAAATACCTACAATAAGAAAAAAAGACAGAACTCAACTAAGCAATCTATCTGTATACCACTAGGAACTAGAAAAAAAATCTAAGCTCAAAGTTAGTATAAGGGAAGAAATAAAATTAGAGCACAAATAAATGAAATAGAGAATGGAAATCAAAAATAAAAGATCAGTGAAACTAAGAGAGGTTTTTTTGAAAAGATAAAATTAATAAAGATTTAGCTAGACTAAGGGAAAAAAGAAGATTCAAATAAAATCAGAAATGAAAGAGATGTTACAACTAATAGCACAGATATACAAAGGATCATGAGACTACTATGAAAGATTATAGACCAACAGATTTGATAAACTAGAAGAAATGGATAAATTCTTAGAAACACACAATTCACCAACCATGATAGAAAATTTGAATAGAGCAATAATGAGTAAGAAGATAGAATCAGTATATAAAAAAAAAAAAAAAAAAAACCTCCCAACAAAAAAAGTCCAGGACTAGATGGTTTCACTGGTGAAGTCTACCAACCATTTAAAGAAGAATTAATACCAATCCTTCTCTAACTCTTCCAAAAATTGAAGAGGAGGGAACACGCCCAAACTCATTCTACAAGGCCAGCATTACTCTGATTGCCACAACCAAAGACACTACAAGAAAAGAAAATTACAGGCCAATATCCCTGATGACACAGATTCAAAAATATCCAACAAAATACTAGCAAACTGAATTCAATGGCACATTAAAAGAATCATACATCATGATCAAGTTAAATTTATCCCTGGAATGCAAGGATGATTTAATATATGCTAACCAATAAGTGTGATACAGCACATTAGCAAAAGGAAAAATAAAAACCATATAATCATCTTGATACCAAAAAAAGCATTTTACAAAATTCAACAACCTTTTATGATAAAAAAAAACCTCCCAATAAATTACATATGGAAGGGATGTTCCTTAACATAATAAAAGTCATACATAACAAGCCCACATCATACTCAATGGTGAAAAGCTTTTCCTCTAAGATGAGAAACAAGACAAGGGTGTTTGCTCTCGCCACTTGTATCCAGTAGAGTATTGAAAGTCCCAGCCAGAGTAATAAGACAAGAAAAAAATAGCATCCAAATTGGAAAGAAAAAAGTAAAATTGTCTCTATTTGCAGGTGACATAATCTTATATGTAGAAAACCCTAAAGACTACCAAAAACTGTTAAAAGTAATAAATATAGAAAAAGTTGCAGGATATAAAGTCAACATACAACAATCAATTGCATTCCTATACACTAACACCAAACTACCCAGAAAAGACAATAAGAAAACCATCCTATTTACAATTACATAGAAAAGAATAAAATACTTAGAAATAAATTTAACCAAGGAAATGAAAGATCTGTATGCTGAAAACCATAAAATACTGATGGAAGAAATAAAAAAAGACACAAATAAATGGAAAAATATCTTATGTCCATGCATTAGAAGAACTGATACTGTTAAAATATCCATTCTACCCAAAGTGATTTACACATTCAATGCAATGCCTATCAAAATTCCAGCGGCATTTTTCACAGAAAAGACATCAAATAGCTAAAGCAAATTTGAGCAAGAAGAATAAAGCTGGAGGCAACTGAAGTCACAATTTCTAAGTTCAAACTATATTGCAAAGTTATAGTAACCAAAATCATATGATACTGGCATAAAAACAGACACATAGAGCAATAGAACAGAAGAGAGAGCCCAGAAAGAAATCCATGCATATACAGTCAAGTAATTTTTTACAAAGGTGCCAAGAATATACAACGGGGAAAGAATAGTCTCTTCAATAAACAGTGTTGTGGAAACTGGATATCCACATGAAAAAGAATTAAATTATATTACACCAGATGCAAAAATCAACTCACAATCAATTAAGACCTGAAACCATAAAACTCCTAGAAGAAAACACAGGGGAAAAACTCTTTAATATTGGTCTTAGCAATGATTTGCTTTTTGAATAGATACCAAAAGCAGAAAGTAAACAAGTTGGACTACTTTAAATAAAAATTTTCTGCATAGCAGAGCAAATAATCAACAATTAAAAGGCTATCTATGGAATGGGAAAAATGCAAACCACATATTTGATAATGGGTTAGTATCAAATCCTGCCATTTTCAACAACATGAAGGAATCTAGACGATGTTATACTAGGGGAAATAAGCCAGACACAGAAAGACAAATATCAAATTATCTCACTTATATGTGGAATCTTTTAAGGAAAAAAAAAGAGTGGAATTTATAGTAACAAGAGAGTAGAACGGCAGTTACCAGAGGTGAGGGAATGGAAGGAAAGGGGAAATATTGATCAAAAGGTACAAATTTTCACTTATAAGATGAATACATTATGGAAAGCTGATGTACAGCCTGGTGACTGCAGTTAATAAAATGCATTATATACTTGAAATTTGTTAAAAAAAGTAGATCTCAAATGTTCCCACCACAAGAAAAAAAATGGTAACTATGGGAGGTGATGGATATATTAATTAGTTTGATTGTGTAATCATTTCACAATGTACAGCTATATCAAAAGATCATGTTGGATACCTTCCATACATATAATTCTTATTTGTCAATAATAAATAAAATATTTTTAAAAAATAATTTCAGGGGTGCCTGGGTAGTGCAGTCAGTTAAGCGTCCAACTCTTGGTTTCAACTCAGGTCATGATCTCAGGGTCATGAGATTGAGCCCAGCATCAGGCTCCCACTCAGCATGGAGTCTGCTTGAGATTCTCTTTCTCCCTTTGCCCCTCCCCCTGCATTCCCTCTCTCTATAAATAAATAAATAAATAAATAAATAAATAAATAAATAACTTCAAAGACCAGAAAGAACATCATGCAGAAATTCCAACAATCACCTATCCCTTTCCTTTCTGAATCCTTAAGCAGCATACTCCACTTCGCTTTGAAGAACTTGGAAAAGATATTTGCCATCCTCGCACCAGCGCTTCATCCATTTCATCCACCATCTTGTGAATTTAATGAAGTAATTGCCAGAATTTTCCATCACCATGTAGTTCATTGATTAAGGTAGGATTTTAGATCAGGCCCGACTACCTTTCAATAGAGTTAGACTCTGTATGTTGACTGAACGAGAAATATTAGAGGAGGATCATCACTGCTAAGTTTGTGAAGTGAAATATGAAAAAAATGGTCTCTGAGCCAAAGAGAGAGGGAAAAATGAGAAAAGGAAGCAAACCTTTTGACCACCCGACTCATAGGGTGATAGAATGGCATCTCTCTAGCCTTAGGAATGTATCCCATAAATGATACCATGATAAGGCTATTTAGATATTTCCAATGCATCAGACATTCTTCCCCTGCACTCAAAACCTGCAAGGCCGGTCGTGGCCAGACACTCCCAGGAAGCACATGGAGGGACATCGCACATTTGTGCAACTGGGGGTATCAGTACAATGTCCAGCTTCAACGCAGAGCCTGTCTCCATGCCCCAGGGTGTTGCTTCTTTGCCGATATCCTCAATAGCACATCCCTGCATGTTACTTATTGCTTAATGAAAAAACAGATTGCTCTGCCTAGCATCTAATAGTTGTTAATATCCTAATAACATTAATGTATGCAATACTGAGCTGAATTGTAAGGCTGACAAGAGCCTACGTGTGTGGAAATGTAATTACAGTGGAAGTTTAAATCAAATACACATGATAAATCACTGCAGTTTCTCGCTTCCTTAATAAACTGTCAGGTAGTACCCAATAAAGCAGAAGCAATTAGGGGAAGCAACAGGATCTGGGGCTGAGGGACAGGAGGGATGGAAGAAACAGAACCTCTGCACCCCCAAAATAGCTTACATCAACTGCTGGGACTTAACAGGTGCTGAACTCTAGCCAGCAGGAACGTCAGGCCCCTCGCGCATCCACCTAGAATAGAGCGTTTTGATTTCTCATCGGAGGTACCTTATTTTCAACTGTGATAAAGGACCTTAGATATCCAAACAGCTCATTAAATTCCACCTATTATTTCTGTATTCCCCTCACAGGTGTTTAAAGTGGTTATTTATAAAACACTAACATTTTATTTAGTTTTTTCAAAGGCAAGAAATCCCTTGTTCTCTGGGTCTTTTAGCAGTGATTGTTAGATGGACAGAAAAGGATCCAGACGGTGCAATGAATCTAGGACAGCCCATGGCGCAGGATAGGGACTACGCTGCCAAGCAGTGAACAGCAAAGGATTTAGAGAGTGACAGACCTGAGTCCATAGCCCAGCTCCATAACTTTATAGCTGGGTGACTTTGGGCAAGTTACTTCAATCACTTTGATACTCTAGTCCCTGATTTATAGCATGAGGATATTAGTTAATAATATCTACTCTATAAGGCTGGTATGAAGAACAAATTAAATAATGTATTACACTTCTGACATGTTCCTGCCACCTATAATGCACTCAGTCCAGATTATTAATAGTTTATTATTATACCATCAGTTGCCATGTATATATGTATGCCATGTATATAACCATCCCCACCCTGCAGTCTCCACACCTCTGCTAGACCTTGTTCCTGCAGGGAGACTACATGATGGAATCATTACAGCATCCGGACAGACAGGATTATTGTAATTATACTGTCAACCCTATTATTGGACACCTGAGGGAACTCAATTGATCTGAATTCATACATCTGGTCTCCAGTTTGGCAGACATGAGCTAAGGACCAGGCTCTGAAATAGGCACCCAAAATCCAAACATGAATAGAGCAGAGTCCCTCTTCACCCAAGATTCACCATCTTTATATTGAAACAGACTGTTCAGAGGCAAATGAGAAATGCACCAGCAGAGGCCAGTTGCTATTACCACTCAAACACCAAAGAGAAAGGACTTACCTCTCTGGCGGACCATCTGAGAAGGTGTTCTAGAGAAGATGATATTTGCTTTGTTGTTGAAGTCTACATATGATGGAAACTCTAAGAAGAAAATCAGAGTACAGATAAATAAATAAAACTATGTGCAAACATCATTAGTCATTAAGGAAATGCAGATGAAAACCCCAACCAGATACCACTGCATAACAATTAGACTGGCTAAAATAAAAAATAAGAACAAACAGCTAAAATTCCAAATACCGGAGATGATGTGGAGCAACTAGATTTCTTCCTTTTTTTTTTTTTAAGATTTCATTTATTTGAGAGAGAGATTGAGAGGGAGCACAAGTGGGCTGAGGAGCAGAGGGAGAGGGACAAGCAGACTTCTTGCTGAGCCCAACCCAGGGTTTGAACTCACAAGCCTGAGATCATGATGTGAGCCAAAATCAAGAGTCGGACTCTTAACCGACTGAGTCACCCAGGGGCCCCGCAACTAGATTTTTCATACCTTGTTGGTGGAAATGCAAAATGGTATAACTACCTTCAAAACCAGCTTGTCCATTTCTTATAACATTAAACATCCACTGAACAAATGATGCAGTCTTTCTCCTAGGTATAGACCCCAGTGAAATTAGGAAAAAAAAAAAAAAAACAGGTTTACATAAGAACCTGTTGTGATCATTTATAGGTTTATTTATAATCTCCCCAAACTGGAAACATCCCAAATGCCCCCCAGTGAGTGAATAGATAAACAAACCATGGTATATTCTTACCATGGAATACAACTCAACAATAAAAAGGAACAAATTATTGATGTATGATAATAATGTGATTGAATCTCAAATGCATTATGTTCGGTGGAAAAGAATCAGACTCAGTATACTGATAAAGTAGGATTCTAATTGTGTGGCATATTGGAAAAGGGAAAACTATAGGGAGAGAATACAAATCAGCAGTTTCCATTGGATTGGAGGAAGCACTGATGTCAAAGGGGCAGCAAGGACGTTGTGGGGTAATGGAGCAGTTCTAGATCTTTCTTTCTTTCTTTTAAAGATTTTACTTAGGGGCACCCTGGGTGTCTCAGTCAGTTAAGTGTCTGCCTTTGGCTCAGGTCATGATCCCAGATTGAACCCCACATCGGGTTCCCTGCTCAGTGGGGAGCCTGCTTCTCCTTCTGACCCTCCCCCTGCTCCTTCTTTCTCTCTCTCTCTCAAATAAACAAATAAAATCTTTAAAGATTAAAGAGAGAGAAATAGAGAGAGCATGAGCAGAAGGGAGGGGCAGAGGAAGAGGCAGAAGCAAACTCCCTGCTGAGCAGGGAGCCCGACGCGGGGCTCAATCCCAGGACCCCGGGATCATGACCTGAGCTGAAGACAAATGCTTAACCAACTGAGCCACCCAGGCGCCCCTGGTGAGTACGTACATCTTAAAGGAAGGGAGAAAACGTACAAAGATGGGGTGCCTCGGGGCAGCCACATAGACTTGACTACACTGAGAATGGTTTCTCTTAAATTTGTGCAGTGTGAAACTACCCAACCACACATAGCAGCCCTGGGGGCATTTGCTGGGAAAATGTTTCTCTGTTTTCACCTCTCTGGATACTTGAGAGACATTTGCTAAGGAGAAACGTAAATAATGATGGGAAGCAAAGTGCTAAAAATGAGAGCTATCTACTTCCACTGGTTTTATGTAATTAGGCCACCTTAGTCAAATATTTTTTCAACAATTTTTCCATATATATTTACATGGTCTATCGTGTGTATATAATACTCCAGAGTACTGTATTAGAAGATAAGGTGATACGAAATGATTTTGGTCGGAGTAAAACTTCATCTCAAACATGAGTCATAGTAAGAAGTCAACATCACAACTCAGGACACACAGAGAAACACATGGCTGACTGTAGAGTCTTATGGAGCTCTGCACCCAGGTGCTGCGAGAAGGCTGGAATTAAGGGAATGAGTCCAGGGAAGCGAGGAGAGCTGCACCTTTATCGTGCACAGTGGGGTTTTCATCATGTTTATTATTTCTGGAGCGAAAGGCATTTTGAGTGGTCTACTAACCATTATTAATTAATCATCCCAGAATTCCTGTACTGTAAACATTAGTCTCTTGGGAAAATGACTTTAGAAGGTAAGATCAGGCAGAAAGTCTAATGTGAAATAAGAATTCTTGATTATTTCAACACCGAGCTGCTCTATTTGCAGCTCTCCTTCTTTCCAGAAGGGGAACAACTTGGGTTTTTGGTTTGGTTTGGTTTGGTTTCATAATAATTCTTCTCGGTAAAGGGGCCAGATGGGATGACGATGAGGGAAGAGAGCCAGAAACAGGAATTTAGGTGTCAGGGGAACAAAGGACAAGAAGAGAAAAGTTTAAAGAAGTTACTCGGTGCTTCCACCGAGAATCTACACGTTGGGGTTTTATCACGACTGAGTCTTTTGAGATTCTTCTGTCACTAGACAGTACTAAGCACGCTGTCTTTAAAGGAAATCTTTGTTCTAATTCCCCCCTGACAGGAAAAAGCTTCTGGGTTCACTCAACCCTATCTTTATCCTTTACAAAGGAAAACTATAGAGAGAATGGCTTTACTCTCAGGGGCTTCAGCAGCCACTTCTTATTTAACTAGCTCTGTCTAACCAGACAAGTGCTCAGACTCCCACCATTCACCTGCTGCAGCCCGCACACAACAAAAAAGCCTGCTTAGATGCTTTTATTTTATTTCCTTTGGGGTTCCTCAAAGTCTAGGTGCCCCAGAGAGGAATCCTTTGAAACCAGGTGACCTAAGTGATTGATAAAAGGGCTGGAACATCCAAAAGTTCCAGTGGTTATTGCTTGTTTTCCTCAACCCCACAATAGTGGAGAATATATGACCCAGATTCAAATCATCAGAAGGAGAGGCTTCCAATCCTACATTAAAACACAAAGAAATGGCAATGTTTCTCACATTAAGTTTAATGGCTGAGCACCTCTAGCATCCATTATATATGAAGAATGCTGACAAATCCTTGCTCCAAAGCAAGACTGCATCCACCACATTTTAGAAAAATTAGCATTTACTTAATTTTAAGGAGTTCCGATAAAGAATGTCCAATCTTAAAATTCAAGAACACCTATCAACTTTTACAGCATTCTATAGTTGAATTTTCTTTTTTTTAAGATGTTATTTATTTACTTATTTGAGTGAGAGAGAGAGAGAGAGAGTGCAAGTGCGTGCATGAGTGGGGGGAAGAGGGAGAAGCAGACTTCCCATTGATCAGGGAGCCCAATGCAGGGCTCAATCCCAGGACCCCAAGATCATGTCCTGAGACAAAGGCAGATGCTTAACCGACTGAGCCACCCAGGCAGCCCTATAGTTGAATTTTCTAATATTTATCTCCAATCTCCTGTTTATGTTCTGGATCATAATTTCATATGTATTGCAAACTGCAGAAATTTTCCCAAGGAGTATTGCTAGGCTTGGAATTAAAATGATCACTTCCCATTCTAATGATGCACCATGTTCACCTCATGTGTATCAGGTAAGATCCGTAGTTGCAAGCAACAGAATATGGTCCTGGGTAATTTATCTATTTATTTACTTTAAAGATTTATTTATTTATTTGAGAGAGAGAGAGAGCACAAGCAGGTGGGGGGGGCAGAGGGGTGAGAGAGTGAATTTCAAGCTGACTCCTTGCTGAGCACGGAGCCTGACTCAGGACTCAATCTCACAATCCTGAGATCACGATCTGAGCCAAAACCAAGAGTCGGATGCTTAAGTAACTGTGCCCCCTGGTCCTGGGCCATTTAAATAGAAATGTATTTTTTGAAAATATAATGGATTCCCAGAATCTGCAGGAGGATGGAAAATCAGCCTTAGGAAATAGACCTGAAGTAAGGGAATTTGGTAAAGACAAGAAGCAAGAAGCAAAAAAACACAACTGCCTTGTGGCAGAAATGTCCAACTACGATGTTGCCTCCGTCACTATAGAACACTGACGGGGCTGGACCCCGGACCCTCACCGGCCCCAGTGAGAGCTATGATGCATCTTCCATCCCTCTTTCTTTAAATCTTCTGCTCCAGGTTAAAATTTAGAGGCTGACACATCTAATTGGCCAAGGCGAGGTCATGTCCTGGTGTGTGCTGATGGCTGATTCCTCGCACAAACCCTCTCTACACATCACTGTACCCACTGGAACACCTTCCTTTAAAAGGGCTCCTTGACAATAAAAATCTGAAGCTCCAGAGAGGGCGGGAAATACCTTCTTTATATCGCTACATACCACGAGGTAGTAGCTCAAATATCAACAGAGACCTGTATGATAATAACAGAAAAATGAAGGGGACCATTAATATGCCTCTGCTCTGCTCTGCTCTTGGCATGAATTTTGGCCAAAGCGTGCTCACATTTGGTTGCGCCACAAACTCACAGGGCACTCACCAGTACCAACAAAGAGATTTGTCTCCCATGTGATTATTTCTTGATTACAAGGAAAGTCAGCGGCCTCGGAACAGGTGGCCTTCTTCAATCAGCTGAGTTCCTGAGAGATGGGGGGGGGCAGGTCTTGCAAGATCTGTCACTGTCTGGCAGAGGCTCAGACATCCCAAGACTTTCTGTCACTTTCTGGAAAGAAGAGGACATTTCAGAAACTACAAAGCTTCCCTCAGCTTTGATTTGGCGCACAGCTCCCAACAGCTGTAAAAGTTGAAAAGTTAACTCTTTTCGGGGTGGGGGGGGTGGGGGGGTGACAAGGTCAAGTCTGATTATAATGTGGTTTTGCTGGAGTGTATTGTTTCCAGAAGAGGGAAAAATTACTACGTATGAATATGCAGAGAGTGAAACGTGAAAAAAGGATGTTAGTTTTATTTCAAGCCGAAGAGATTGATCCCAATTACATATTCACTTCTAGAGGCAGAAGGAATAACTATTTGTCTTTGAAATGCTCCAAAATCATCTCCAAAAACAGTCACTGTTTTTAGTTTGTTTTAAGCTGTCATGATCTGAATAGTGAAGGGTGGTGGTGTCTAAACGCTAAACAGGTTAGTAAAACAAAGTTATTTATTTAAAAACTGAGTGACCGATTTTCACTGTGTCCTACTGATTCAGGAGCAAAGTGAAGAATTTTTCCCTTTGGACTTATTTCCTTTTATTTATTCCCTACTATAAGGAGATTTTTTTTTCCCCCAAACAATTCAAACGTGTCTCTCTTCTCCAGAGATTCAAACTGGAACTTTTTTTTTTTTTCAAAAGCAGCGGAGTGTATCTCCAAATAGCTACCAGGTTTTTCATGGTTCTGTTATCAATTAGCTAGAAGTGTTCCCATCACTTTTGACAATAAATGCCAGCAGGAAGGTAGCTCTATTTTAATTATTTAGGATAGCAGCTCTTGACCCTCGAAGCATGTTAGAATCACCTGGAGCACTTCAACAAAATGGATGTCTGGGCCTTATTCCAGACCAGCTAAATCATTATCTCTAGACACGGAGCCTATCCTGGTATTTTGTTTTTAAACTCTGAGTTGAATCTAATGGGAACCTGGACTAAAAACTCCTTCTCCCAGGGAGCAGCCACTTCTTTGTGGCTGAGGACCAAATTTTGTACAAAAGGATTTCTATCAGGACACAAAGAAAAACTTGAAGCTGAGGTATTCCTGCCTCTCTCGCATAGAGGAACAGATGAGCTCGTGAGCCCAGATGTAATATAACAACAACAACAGAAGTCACCTTACCAAGCCCCACAGCTCTAGCTCTCTTCCTCCCTACTTAGTCTTTTTGATCCAGAAACGGTGCCTAGAACTTGTAGCTTCAGTATCTCCGACTCTCGGAGGTCCTGGTCTCACAACATTGCTTGCTGGAAATGGTATCGTCCATCAGAGAATACAGGAATCCCAAGGCGTGTGCCCTTGCCAATTTTTGGAAACATTTTTAAAGTGCTTTTGAGAGTCTAAGGGTGAATTCCCCACTGGTATGCACTTGATGGACAGAGGAAACTCAGTTAAAAGGAGTGTAGAGCTGGTTAACGCTGAGCCCGGCTGGGGCCCAACTCCCACAGCACAGAGTGACGGCTCTCCAGTCTGACATTCTGACCGAGTACATCGGACGTGAAACCCTAAGATGGGCGTTTTTTCATTACGAACCTTCAGAAGGTTCTGCAAGAGAAGGTCTGAAGACCACCCAGGGAAATGTGGCCATAGACTGTTATATGAAAAACTTTCAAAGAAACCAGGAATATCTAGGTGGGGAAAGCTAAGCTATCTTCAAATATTTAAAAGGTCTTCCTGTTTGGAAAAAAAAAAAAGTTAGATTTTTTTTTTTTTTAAGCCCTCTTCTTTAAGACCTCAAGAGACAAAAATGAAATATGGGTGAAAATGTAGAAAAACTGATTTGGCCTCAGTTTAGAGAAGAATTTCATAGCAATCAAATTGGATGGCCTTGGAATGCAGTATTTCTAGATTCATCCTAGAATGACGGCCACTTAGAAAAGATATGATCAAGGGGATTCAAGTTTATGGTGGGTAGATGGTTCAGTTTGCCATGTCCCTCAAAATATGAATTCATTTAGAATAATAAAGCTCATCACAGCTCTAAACATTTATCTCTATAGCAGGATAAGAAAAATACAGCTGGACATTTGTGCACCATATTAACTAACTCAATTTTCTAAACCACATCATTACATCTTGAATATTTTATGCAAAGGAATCTTGAAACTAGCTTTTGATTTAAGAAATTCTAACCTAGGGGTGCCTGGGTGGCTCAGTCATTGAGCATCTGCCTTCGGCTCAGGTCGTGATCTCAGGGTGCTGGGATTGAACCCCGCATCAGGCTCCCTGCTCCGCGGGAAGCCTGCTTCTCCCTCTCCCACCCCCCCTGCTTGTGTTCCCTCTCTCGCTGTGTCTCTCTCTGTCAAATAAATAAATGAAATCTTTAAAAAAAAAAAAGAAATTCTAACCTAAACAATTAATAGGGCTGCCAAAATAAAATGTTGATCAACCATTTATAGCTTTATAGTCTAGCATCTAAGCTAATCTAATATAGGGATGGATACATAGATGGATAGACAGATAGGAAGATAGAGATAGAGGTAGAGAGAGATAGAGACAGAGATTCATTCACTTCTGGCTAAGACAGACTAAGCACTCCCCACTCCATCTCTCTTTGAATGCAGCTTTAAAACCAGGAAAGAAGGTGTATGGAGTGGTTACTTGAGGATTCTGAAAAGAATATAGAAGCAAGTGGATTGGATAAGACCAGAATTCAAAGTACCATCAAACAGACAGTTCACCAGTCTTACTCCCCTCTGGAGTTTCATGGCCTGAATTCAAGATAGCCCAAGAATTAGAAGGGGTCCTTGGCACAGACAAAAATCGAGGACAAGCATTCTAGTTCTGATTCAAGGAGCACTAAGAGGGTCTCCTAATGCTCACGAAGAGTGTGGAAGTCCCATTCTATTTCTTCTTTTTTCTCTTCTTCCTTTTTTTTTTTCCTTTGCTCCTTTCTCTACTGCCTCAGTCAAGTGATCCTAGAGCAGCAGTGGCAATGGCAACAAGTAGACCCAGCAGGAGCCCGTGACTTTGAGAAAAGAAAACCTTTCCTTCCAAATAAAGGCATTTGGGTTTCAAAATAAGGGGAGAAGCCCCAGTTACTTCTCCTTCTCCCCATTTCCCGCTCCACCCTCCCTTGACCCCAGTGTGGGTGCAGCCAAGGAAAGTGTGCAGCACAGTAGGATATATTAGAGCCCCAGCTTTATGGCCAAAGGACTGAGAAAGGGGCGTCGAAGGACAGTATTAGGGAGAGCTTGAGAAAGTAACTCCTTACAGTTGTATATGAACTCTTGTGCTTACCTGAGCTACAAGGGCAAGGATCTGAATCTGAACAGCACACACCAACTGTGAGAACTAAATGACACTATGGGCCACACACACCCCCGCCCCCCACCCCCACCCAAGTCCCAGAATGGCTGCATGTGGGACATGCAGGACAGAGATCTGAAATAGCACTGCGAGGGGATTTGAAAACCAAATCAACAATGGGAGCACAACCCAAAGAAGTCTGTTCCAAACCTGTGATTTGAACCCTATCAAGTTGATTGCTTCCAGAACAAAAAAATACCAACATCTCTGCAGGCTTTCAATCAGAGCCAGCGATGCAAGGTGGTATTCAAAATGTCCACAACGTAACTCGAAATTTCTCAGCAGACACAGAACCTGGAAAATCCCAACTTGCATAGGAAAAGACAGTCTGAGATGATAGAGGTTTTGGAATGATCTGACAGAAACTTTAAAGCAGTTATATAAAATTCTCCAACAAGAAAGGGCAACAGAAACACCCTTGACACAAATGGAAAGGGTTTTAAGTTCCAGTTTCAGCTCTTTAGCCAGACTTCTCCTGGCGCGCTCCATAATTGGGCTGTGCCACTCACTTCCAGGGTTCTGGCTGTGTTAGGTGCAGGACTGCAACAGAGGATACAAAGAAATATAGGTGTTTGGGGAAAATTGCAAAATATTACAAAATGCTCCTTCTTGGATCTTTGGATAACATTTTCACGGATGAATGCTAAATAAGTCACTTCTGGTTTTCTGTTTCTAGATTATTCAAAGGATTCTAACTCCTTTAATTATATTCCTAGTCACTTCCCCATCACACTGCCAATGCGTCTTGAAGAACTAGAAGGATATATTAAATGTGTCCAAGAAAATCATCTTTTAGAAAGTTGAAGCGTTTGTCTCTATGTAGACTTTACAGATTTAAATGGTCATGATTTTGGACTATTCTGCCACTGATTACTATCATTAGTACAAATAGTGGGAAGGTGGCTATATATTGAAGCATCTACAGTCATATGTTAATCATACATTCTGTATTATTCAGCAGATACTTAATGAGTGTTCATCTAGTTCTGGCTTTGACAGTGGGGCCATGAACAAATTGGGTAAGGTCCTGTCTTCATCCTATCAGTGTGGATATTTGGATAAAATACTGTAGGCAAGCTGACAAGCATAACTGTTCAGTAGTGTTGTTTTGAATATGTAGATATTTTTTCCTTAATTATTCTGCAAGTAGAGTTTGCCTGTAGTGATCTCTACAACAGGATGGAGATTGGACCAATCATGTTTCTTTTCAAATACATTTCACATGGAAAAGTTTGGGGCCATTATACACTTCATGTTCAACTGAGTGATATTAAACACAGCAATGTGGTGTAGGTATGAATAACCCTGCTCACTGTGAAATTCTTGCCTTGAAATATTTCGCAAATTCTTAAAATTTGGGCAAATATGTCAGCTTTACAAAAGCAAAAAAAAAAAAAAAAAGCCACATGTCGAGTCCAGTCTTGCTTTTACTGATTCATGCTCTCCCAGCTGAAGTTAATAATTACACCTTTTATTTTGTTAAGCAACTTTTTAACTTTAAGAGATTATATGACTTGATTTAGCACAGTTTTATCTTTTCCCAGGTGGTTCATTAAATATCACAGTTAAACTCAGGCCTGAAAAACAAAGCTAAGTTCTTAAAGAAAATGAATTTTTGTTTTTTCATTTTATATCATTTTGGGTTAATTGCAACAAAAGGGCACTTGCTACAAATTCATTAGCTCATGAACTTGGGGGATTTTGTTAACTTAGTATTTTGTACTTCAGCTCTGTGTTAGAAGTCAGCATATTTACATGTTGGACACTAGGCTTCAATGATCTCCTTCTCTTTTCGCCTTCATCTTTTCCTCCATCATACCTGTTCTGACCCACCTTTAGTCAATTATCATCTTCCAGAATGTTTTCACCTGGTACTGAGAGTATGAGCATGCCATCACTTCTCAAATATATCCAGGTGTGGTTTACAGCCAAGTTTGACAGAGACTAAGGCACTTCTATTATCACTGTCACATGCTGTGTGCACGCGTCTGTTCATATGAGTCCAAGAATGCAAATAACCTTCACTTGGCAGAAATACATTCAACTCATTAAAGCTGGTGGAAACTACAAAAATTTCACTGAGTTCCAAAAATCATATAACCTCTCAGTTTGTTTTGAGGCATTTTCCCCTAACATTGGTTAAATAGCTATCATTTTTAACATTTGCATTCCTCCTACCCCCCCCCAAGGGAGGATAGTACTATTGTAATTATACTACATTCTTCTGAGTTTCCATAACGAGCTATTATTTTGCTAATGGAATATTCAAGTAGTCTGTAGTAATTTATCAAATAGTCCTAAATCCCATATTCTCAGTGTGAATCTTTTTGTTCACAGGTAAATTGATGTGTGGGGGGTTATCAAGGCTTTTTTGTAATTCAAATTATCCATTTCACCTCCCTTCACACACACAAAAAGAATACATTAAATCTTAGAAGAGTTTTTAGAAATATTTAGAATTAAAACTATACAGACTTCATGTAAGTGGTATATTTTTGCATTTCAATTTGTTTTATAGTTTTTGCATTTTGATACCTATTTTTGAAAATGCATCCAAATTGAGGGGGGTAGGCAAAAATGTAATTCAAGTTCTTTCACACTACAGTCTGTTCTTTGTTTAACTACTAGCAGGAGAGCAGTATTTTAAATGAGACCCAGTGACAGGAAACCATCTCAGCTCAACCCTTCACTCTCAATGACACAGAATTCTTTTTTTTTTTTTAAGATTTTATTTATTTATTTGTCAGAGAGAGAGAGAGAGCAAATGAGCACAAGCAGGGGGAGCGGCAGGCAGTAGGAGAAGCAGGCTTCCTGCTGAGCAGGGAGCCTGATGCAGGACTCAATCCCAGGACCCTGGGATCATGACCTGAGCTGAAGGCAGACACTTGACTGAGTCACCCAGGCGTCCCAGCACAGAACCCTTAAACGTATAATGAGTTGTGCACATATTGATGAATATATAAGAGCCCTTGAGCAAGAAAACTATGCCAACAGACCCAAGTTGGAAGAAGGGTTTTAAACTATTTAAACAACAGTAACAACAAAAGCAAACAAATGCAAATTACTTGTAAAATTATCGAAGCAACTGGCTTGGAGGGCGCCAGTTCTTGTCAAGATGGTGAAATGGCTTGTACTGCTGGCTCGGTTTCCTCAAATCAACCTTAAGGTTTATTTTGTCATATTGTCACTACAGGAAAACGTCTGAGAAGCTAACCGAGATAACAGAAGGCCCTGAGAAGGCTGAGGGAGGTCTGACATCGCTGCATGTGGAAAGGGTCAGCACTTGCATCTTCCCACAAGATTTGTATCCTACGGACATGCTCCCAACATGACCTCGGGAAGACAAAGTGGAGAAAAGCCTTTCAAATGTGGCACTTGCCTTTCCCCTCTGTGGTCTTTGGACAACCTCACCTGCCCACTCACCAGAAGTCAGCTGCAGCAGCCAGCTCAGATTGCTAACACGGGGTCCCTGAGATAACACTGAGGCAGCACAGAGACCCTGCCTGAGTGATGAATTGTCAAAAACAGGTGAAGATTGACCGGCTGCCTTGAGCGTTCACTGGCCCCCCTCCTCCGCCTCAATATTCATTCGCTGGTGAATATCAACCTAGACAGACAGCCTCCTCCCATGGCTGTGTTACCATTAAAAATGAGCCATGAATCACCAACAGGATGAAACTCCTGGGACAGTTAACAGTCTGGAATCCATGAGGTTCTGCTGGTTCCTGGACACTCTGCCCCAGGGCTTACTCCCTCCTCTATTTTTAAATTCCCCACAATTCACGTAGACTGGAGCCCAGCCTTTAGCCCTTGCCCCAAACACATTTCCAGAAATTCAGGATCATCTTTTTCTTTTCAGAGGTCCTGCTGAAACAGAGTATCTGATGCACCAGGAAAACAGGAAATCACCAGAATAACTAGATGTCAAAACCTACAATTACCTAAAAGAGAAAGCACAGACCAGGCAACATATATCATCTTAAGCAAAAATATTGGAACTGACACATTAAGAATTTAAAACAGTATGATCAATATAGAGATATTAGACAGTATTAGCCATATAGAAAAAGAAAAATGAGCCACAACAAAGTTCCAAGTGCAAATACGATGTATAACAATGTGGGCATTTTTCTCAGAATTAAAGAAAGATGAAAGATCTTGCATTCAGAAAGACAACTGAGTACCAAATAGGATTGTTAATGAAAAACCCACACCTAGACAGAGTATAATTAAAGAATATAAAAGACAAAGAGAAAATCTGAATACTACTAAATAGAAAGCAAAAGAAGGAACTAACACCCCAACTGAAAACAGGATATAATCAAATTAGAAAAGAACACACCCAGAATATGATGGAAGAAATATGGTAAATAGGATGAGCAAATATTGTGGTTAACAGTTATCGTTGGCAAAACCTGAGAGAGAATCTAGAGCAAATGAAGAAATATATATACAGTAGCCCAGAACTAAAAGTTAACATGATTCAATTTGATGAGGTAGCAAACTTGAGTAGTAAGACTGAATTAAGATATCTGTCTTGTGAAGGAAAATGTCCCTTTAGAAAGTTACATTCATCACTTGTTTTGTTAGAAGAAAAATACATAAAATTCTTAAAACATATATACCTATATGCATATAGATGTGTGTGTATACATAATACAACTTTAAAAATTTACTACAAGAATATAATCATGATTATGGATCTTTGGAGAGGACACTACCATAATAACAACAACAAAAAAATGCCACGTATACATTTTAAACAGCAGAACAAATTACAATCTATCAAACAGAAAATGTAAGTAGAGAAAAAAATGTGAAGTTTGCATGAAAGGTAAGTACCAATATAATAGCAGTTATATTTATCTAGTAATTATAGTTATCTGTAAAAGTGAGCTAAACATGAGTTAAAAGGCATAGACTCTAATAACGCATGCAAAAAACGAAGAGTCCATAATACCTTGTATAAAAGGAAAAAAAAAGATGTATCAAGCAAATATGAACTGACATAGTAATCTTATTACCTGACAAATATAATTTAATGTCAAGAAGGATGTTATCAACCCATAAAAGAAACACTAGAACAAGACGATATATTTATCATAAGCCACATCCATTCATTTGCATACTGTCTATGGTTGCTTCCTCACAACACATATCAAATGACTCGCAAACCCTAATGTATTTTCTCTCTGGTCTTGCATGGAAAAAAGTTTATCAACTCCTGATATATACAGCTGAGTACTCCATGGAGAGAAAGAGAGTGGAGCAAAAATAAGATTTTAAGAGAACCAGAAATACACAAATGACAGAACTGGTAAAGAAGAACATTAAATAAGCTATTATGTCTGTATTACAGGCATTCAAGAAGCTAAATGAAAGACTGAACATGTAAAATGGAGACACAAGATAGATTTTTAAAAAACTAAACTGAACTTACACTGATAAAGACTACAATATCTGAGATGAAAAAAATCACTGGATGGGATTCATGGCTGATTAGACCTTGCAGAAGAAGAGATTAGTGAAAATGAAGACATATCAATAAAAAGTACTTAATTTAAAAAAATGTAGATTAAAGGCTAAAGAAATATGGCCACAGCATCAGTGAGCACTAGAACAAATAAACACATGATTGAAGTTGCTGAAAGACAAGAAACCAGGAGTACAGAGAATATTTGAAGAAATAACGGGCACAATTTTTCTGAATTTGCTGAAAAGCATATATCCCGAGATCCAAAATGCTCAATAAACCTGAAGTGCGAGTGACATGAAAAAGACTTTGCCAAGTCACATCAGAATCAAATTGCTTAAAATCAGGGATAAAGGAAATCTTAAAAGCAGCCAGAGGTAGAAAAAAGTACATGTCATATAAAAGAACAACACATCACAGAAGATTTCTCATTGGATGTAATGCAAACCAGAAGTACTAAAAGAAAAACTGTCAACCTACAAATATTTACCCATTGACAATAACTTTCAAAAACAAATACTAAATAAAGACTTTTCAAATATACAAAACCTGTGGGCAATAAAGAGCTTTGGGAATAATAACTATGTAGGTACATATAAAGCTTTGTAAGAAAATTATTTAAATATCTTTAAAAAAAGGATCTGCTGTTTAAAGCAAAATTAATAATTGTGTAATATGATTTATAACATCTGTCAAAACAAAATATATAGTTACAATAGCTCAAAAGCTCAGAGGGGAAAAATGGAAATACAACATTTTAAGTTTCTTAGAGTATACATGAATTTGTGTCATATCACTTAAAGGTGGACTCTGATAGTTAGAGATGTATACTTATAGACCCTAAAGTAAGCACTAAAATAGTTATAACTAATGCTCTATCCAACAAAAGAAATAGTATGAAATCATAATACTTAATTTAAAAAAGGCAGAAAAGAAAAAAAAGGAACAGAGGGAAAATGGGACAAATAGAAATCAAATTGTAGGATAACAGATTGTCAATAATCACATCAAATCTAAATGGTCTAAACCTCAGTTAAAAGGTAGGGATTGTATTGTATAAATGTATATAATTAATATAATACATATATATATAGAGAGAGAGAGAGAGAGAGGAAGGACACAAAATACATTTATAGGTTGCCTAAAAGAAATCCATTCTACAAAGAAATAAGTTAAAAGCAAAAAGATAGGAAAAGTTGTGATATACATGAAATGTATGAAAATAAATGATCAATATATGATAATATGTTTTTCTCTTATACACGAACAAAAACTTGGCTAGAAATGGAACTCTTTTGCTTATATTATAGCTCTGTTCTATATGAACTGCTGACCTGGAGTTAGTTTAGAGACCATATATTTGCCTACTGATGTGTTTTCCTTGGCTTGTAGAGTAGTAACATAAAAATGTAAATGTGTTGATGACTTTAAAAATCTGGAGATTTCACATAAAAATTCATAATCCTGGCTTTCATGAAAGGCTAGAACGGTTGGCAGCCGTGGAGAGCATTCTCACCTAGCGATACAGAACTAGAGTCCAGTGGCTACTTCTGCCCTTCGTCGGAACCAGCACTCCTCAATTCACCATACTTAATGCACTACTTCACTTGCTTGCATGACCTGTCTGACTTCTATCAGTAACTGAACAATTGAGATTGTGAACCCTGACATCGCTTGACTGGTTTCTAGAATTTTGTGCTACTGAAGAAAACTGTGAAACAATTCTGGCTTTTGTGGTTTGGTTTGTTATGACTTCTTTCTTTAATGCTTTGCCTGGATTAAGATTTCTTTAAGAGTTGAAACCACAAATATACAAGAAAGAAACCAAAACCATATAAACCTATGTCTAATTGTTTTTCTCCATTTACTTGTCTGGTACCTAATTTGTTTTACATATTGAAGTATTGAGCTTAGTAAGTTTGGCTTCCATTATAATTTATTACTTTTATTTATTTATTATGACACCAGTTAAGCATATGTTGATGATGATTCTCTGACTTTAATATCTACCATTTTTTCTATCACTGTTTCTGATGTAGGAAAGATATTGGGGTTCGAAACGATGGCAAGAAAGAATTCTTGAGACGTCTTTGGTGCAAAAAGGTGGTTTTATTAAAGTGAGACGTCTTTGGTGCAAAAAGGACAGGACCCGTGGGCAAAAAGAGTTGCACTGGGGTCATGAGGAGTGGCCCATTATATACTTTCAAGTTGAGAGGGGTTGAGGGAGAGCATAAGTCTCCAAGGAATTTTGGAAGCAAGGTTTCCAGGACCTTGAGGGGGCTAGCTATTGTTGGGAAAATGTCATTTATTACTGTCTAATCAAACCTTAGTCATGAGACCCTTCAGATGTATATCGGTGGGTCATATGCTTGGGGGATGATTGCCAACATGTATCTTGGGGGGTAGAGATAAAGGACGTTTCTAAAGGAATTTTTATATGTTAAAGTAGACAGGACCCTGGGGGTTGGGCTGAAATTGACTTTTGCCCTCAGCAAGGTATTAACAACATCACAGCTGGGTTCCTAGAGGAATGTCCCTCTGCCTGTTTCAAGGACTGTCACTTTGCTGTAGGTTGTAAGGAAATTTAATAATTTTTCTTCTGCCTTTTTTTCCCCACATCAGTTTCCACTTCCTTGTTTTTTTTCCTTCTGGGTTCTAAGACACTTAAGATTTTATTCCTTATTAAAAGCTCAATTTTCTGTAATGTTGATACAGTTTATTATTTCTAATAATTTTAATTCTGTAATTACATTTTAGTTTTTGAACATATTAATAATATTTATTGAGCACTTAACTATATGCTAAACACCATTTAAACATTTTGAATATATTATTTCAATGATTTTTTCCCAAAAATCTTATGAAAAAATGTACTATTATTATCCCTTCCAAAGGTGAAAATAATGAGGCTTGCAGAGATTAAGTAACTTTTCTAAGATAAAACAGGTAGAAAATAGTGGAACCAGGATGTATAATTAGGCTTTTTCTTTTTTAATCCAAAGCCCATGCTCTTATTTAATGAGCTGCATGGCAAGCTTTCTTTATCTCTAAATGGTGAAATAAATATTCCAACATCTGGATCTAAAAGGTTATCTACACCCATGTTGACCTCAGTAGTGTTTCACTCCCTAGGAATACTGGGCAGAGATGCAGTAAAGACTGAAGTGGGGCCAAAGGGGAGAACAGAGTGTTTGGATTCCATGTGGAGGAGCTTTCACAAAACAGAAAGGTACACCTATGCCTCCATGAGCTGGTGTGGATGGAAAATCCCTCACCGTATTAACCCACCTGGCTTTGTCATTCTGCCTCCAGGCTAAAGCTTTCCCTCCTTGACTCTCCAATTTGTTTGCCTGACACATTTTTGACCAACACTCCCGAGTTTCCACTGCTATTGAAACTGCATCTCTTTTCCTGTTTTCATGAGCATTGTAATGGAAAGACTGCAGAGGGAGAATTGGGAACTGCTGACTGCCAACAAAGTAGCCAGAATGCCCTCTTTTCATATTCAAAGAGGATGAAGCTAGTAATTGTGTTTGCTCTCCTGTGCCTAAAACCCAATGTGCGCCAACAGTCTTCTTTAAACCATACACATGGACAAAGTCCCTTTAGACTATAACTTCAGCTGGTCTTTGAAGAGCCAATTTCTGTTTACTACTACTATCTTTTCCATTTTCTTATCTCCGAAGTATTGTACAGGAAAAGGTACATATAAATTGTACAAATTACCTGAATTATATCAAGATGCTCTTTGTATTTTTCCTTAAAAATATTCATTTTTTAAAAAGATTTTATTTTTATTTGAGAGAGAGCGTGAGCACAAGCAGGGGGAGGTGCAGGGAGGGAAGCAGACTCCCCGCTGAGCAGGGAGCCTGATGTGGGGCTCGATCCCAGGACCCTGGGATCACCTGAGCAGAAGGTGGTTGCTTAACTGACTGAGCCACCCAGGCACCCCAATATTCACTTTTTTTGCAACATCTTTAAAACCAAGTATAAATCTGATATGATAACTTTAATTGATATCTTTTTCATGGTCAAGATTTGATGACTTCCAACCTTCCAAATTCTATCTCACATCCATAATGCATGCTAGTTTAATGAACGGCCTTTGTGGAAGTGACAATAGTTAAATTATACAATCTGTTAAAAATCCATTCTACCGCGCTCTAGTTCTTTTATTATATGACTTAGGGAGGGTAGAACAAGTAGGAACAGAAAAGGACAGAGTGTGAAATTTAGGCAAAAATTGTGGGCCAAAACTTGAAATTAAAATTCCAACTAAAGCTTGGTTTAAGAAAACCAAAACAAACTGAATTTTGTGTGGGATTTTGTGTGTGTGTGTATATGTGTGTGTGTGTGTGTGTGTGTGTGTGTGTGTGTGTGTGTTCACTGTGGCCCATGAACACTCTATGAATTAGCACATTGGCCATGACTGCAGTATTTCTTATGGAAAGAATGGGTAGCTTGTTAGCGTGATCTCATTCATCCTCAAGGAGCAAGGGGTTGTTTATGTGCAAAGGCTTTACACAATAATAATTCTGAAGAGAGGAAATGCTGCCCAATGCTTACAGTCAGCTGCTTGGATTCTATTTCTGGATCCATCAGCTTTTTTAAAGGAGGTTTTAGACAGGTCACATTTTCTTAGGACTACTGTTTCCATATCTGCCTTTGATTGGCATACTAAGAGTTTCCATTTTATTACTTCATGGCTATTTTGTGAGTTTTAAAAACTTTAGGTAAAGTAATCTGCAAAAATACTTTAAAGTCACTGGAGAGCCTCCAAACAAAGGAGGAAGTGTTACTTCTCTGGAGAAAATGTAATATCTTTTCATAGCAAGTGTTGTGTGGTCTTTCTTTCCTTTTTAATGGGAAGGCTCAGCAGTGCCAAGTAAAGTCTATAAACTTTCTTTCCAAAATTGCCACTTAGCAGCACCTAACCAGAAGCTATAGGCATTTGACATGCTCTCATTATTAGATATGATTTGTGGCAAACACATTTTCTTATTTTCTTACTATGTTTCAAAGGAGAAAAATCACTGGGGGGTGGGGACAGAAATTTGGGAGATATTTCTGGAGCAATAGTTGTAATATATTTTGAAGATATACTTGTGAGAACAAGCCCTCTCTTTCTTATACGATGCCCTGGGCAGGTAAGTGAGCAGAAGCCCATGATTACATTGTTTATGTGACTGGGACCAAAGAGGAAACATAGGCGTTTGAGACTTAGCTTTAGAAAAAAACGACTGAGCTAATGGGTTTGCAAGTATCTAGAAGCCAAGTATGTACATTCATCTGTCAATTCAGAAGAAAAACCTAAATTTGCAACACGGTCAACAACTTAAAAGAGCACATTCACCCATGCAGTTTCATGAAAACTGTGAAGGAGAGCAATGCATCCTTGCAGGATGAGAAAACTCACGTGTGGGGTTACTAACGGATTTGTCCAAGGTTGTCTAGCCAGAGAGCTAGTAGTCTAGCCCAATGTTTTGATTCTTCAAAATAGTAAATAATGCTCTACCCTTGATTCACAACGAGGGAACAGAGGGGGGCAGTTTTCATACATTTCATGTTCCCTACCCGGCTCATCTCCAAACTTTGATAAGCAACGTCCCACCAGTTGAGAATCACTGATCAAGTCAGCCATCGTGATGCCTGGCTTCCCTCCAATGTATTAGGACAGAACAGCACTTGCCAACCACAGAATATGGCTTTTCTTTTCTTTTCTTTTTATGTAAATGATGAAACTATATCATGAACATGAAATACTTATCTTCATTTTCTCAAGCAAGCTTTTTTTTTTTAATGTTCCTAGATCCTTGTGACAATGTTTAGCCCCACACAGAGTTGAAATTTGGCTGCTGATTTTATGCCCTGATACTTATTATCAAGATGGCCCTAGCCATCCTCCACTGCCCGTACCTAAAACTAACATTCCCCAGGCCTAATTCCCTTCACTGCTGGTGCCCGGGTGTTTTTTTACTAATGTACACTTTAACTGAAAACACATGACATTGGAGAGATTAAAGCCTTTCTAAAACATAACCAAGACACATTTCATACGTGATTTTTTTCTGGACCTTATTCCAAAGAGATTTTCATGAGGCTGCAAATGTTGAACTTCACACTGGCACCTATGTTTTGGCATAAAATTGGAGAGAGAGAAAAAATGGGCTCCTTTTCTTGTGAAAATCTTCTATCAACCCTCAGAGAAAGAAATGGGGAGCTGTTTCAAGAGGGACATACCTTAATTTTGTTGCAAATCCTTTTCTGCCTTCCAGACTTCAATATCAATATGTCATACTAAATTATTTCATTAAGTACTTCATCTCCTCTGTAACCTGCTTGTCTTTGAGGACAAACTTTAGATCTGCCATGTACATGTCTGCAATATTTCAACTCAAAGGACACCTGCTGACTCTTAACCGGGAAGCTGGTGTGCATTCTTTTCCTCTCCCCTTCATAAATATATATTGCAATTGCCACTGTTATTAAAAAAAATTATCCTTTGGTCCTTAGTGATCTACCGTGCTCTACTCTCCCTTCATTCTTAAGCTGACCTTGCTCCCTCAGAAAGACAAGAAGACAACCTTAAGTGACAACGAGACAAATTTCATTTTGTTGGGAACTGCCTTTTCAATTATTTCTCTCTTCTCGGTTTCTCCTTGCTGGCCTGGTCCAAGCTGTTACTTTGACAGGGGTCTCTAACCTCTAAATTAAAATATGCAAATTGTTATGCTTCCTGCACTAGGACCAGTAGAACCCATGCATTGTAATTGCGAAGGATCGCTCAGTTCCGTTTGCCACCAGAAGAGTATAGTTACCTATTTGTGCCATTTCCTGTTATGAGAAAAATAATACCCTGCAGACGGATACATTAGAAGCAATACATTTATGCATCAGTATATTTCTATTTTAAAAATGAAAGATTATTCTCTGTGACCCACATTCTGCCACAAGGAAAATATGTCCAAATATATCCAAAGACGTTCAAAGACTTGGTGGATATATTTTAAATGTTTCAATACTGAGAACTAGTCTACCGTAATCTGAAACCTAACTATGCTTTTAAGTACTTAATTTTTATCTAATAGACTTGAAATGCAGAACACTTACCGCAGGTGGATTTTTCTTTACATTCCTCCCCTGGTACATTCTTGGAATTGGGAATGCTTCTCTAGTCACCTGATCAATCAGTTCTGTTCCAGGCCAATGAGCAAATCATTTTCAAGGCCATCCTACATACTGTTTGGCTGTATGTACAAATACAGTATTTTCCTAATATATTTAAAAAGTTCTGTTTCTCAATCCCATAATGAAATCATCTTTATAAATACCCACAGTGATGATAAATAGTATTTACAAAAATTGCTTAAGGCCTATCTCTATGATGCTGTCATATTTGCCATAGTTCTCAAAAATTTTTAAGTGTTGGAAACCACTGAATGGGAATCAGCTATATATAGGAGAAACGGCAATAGTAAATAAAACTATTGGAAAATCAAAATGTTATTTATTGCTTTGGGATAAATTTTATTTTTTCTATTTACTTTTCCATCAAAATTTGATTGTGTCAGATTGGGTTAAAGTGAAATTTTAATACTTAAACATTTGTTGAAAGGAGGAAAACATATCAAGCAATCAGAAGAAACCCATCTTGAGTTTAAAATTTTACACAATGTAAATGTCTTCAATGAGAAGACATCAAATGTCAAGTCCCATCTCTGTTGGTAAGGAGGAATATAGACACCGGGTAAATAACCTTATTTTCCTGGACCTTATTTTTAGGATCAGTTAAATCCCACCTTCCACATCAGTGAACTTTAGAGTTGAGAGCATTCTGATCACTTTGTCTACCCCTTGGTTTAAACAGGATAACAGGATAAATTATGCAACAATTAGCATACCATCAGTTTCTAGAAAGGCAGATCTAGAATCCAAGTCATTTGTTCTTTCATTGAATGAACGCTGCACTGAGGAGTGACAGGGTTGGAGAAACCATTTGAGGCTATGTGAAGATGGTAGGTGTGCAGGGGATAAGATAATTGTTGACTCTTACCCCAGTCCAAGGCCATTTGAAAATGGGCAGGAGTCTCACCAATCTTCTCTCAATTCCTGAATGCTGTGGAGTTAGGACCTAGCTCTAGTACCGATTCTTTGCTCTCATTGAGTTGGTCTTCCTCTCCAAGAGACTGAAGGGAACAGAAGCAAAAGGGCCCAATTTTGTTTTGTTTTCTTCCCCCCAGCTTTGATGTTGGGGTCTGACATGATGTGGCAGATTTCCTTGTGTTCCCCTCTTCTGCTCAGAACATGTGGTCATTTGACCATGGTATAGGAAGGTGACTGGAGAAATATTCAGCAAGGACAGGGCTCCAGAATCCCAGATGACTTGGAGACCCAAGTTCTTACACATAAACTCAACATACGCCTGCCTCTGTGTGCGTGCGTGTGTGTGTGTGTGTGTACATGCGTGTATCCGTGTGTTTAATTTTTGTGAAGCAAAGAATTTTGAGTCCAGTTATTGGCAAGACCCTAAATTCTGTTAAAAGTAGTAAAAAAAAATCAATGGCAGCAGGTACAACATAGGAAAGTTTACAAATTCATAATAGAAACAAACTCAGAGGAAAATATGTATTTCTTTATCAATTTAGTTTCATAGGAGCGAAGGATAGTCAAACATCCTAGAAAACAATCTTTTGTGTCAGGCAGAGATAAGCTAATGTCCCACCAGGATACACCCAATTTTAGGAAAACTAGTCTGTGTATGTATGTACACATGTGTACATGTGCTAACATCTAAAATTAGTTTCTAGAGACCAACGTACTGAGTAGGAAAAGGGGCATGCACGCCAGAGTTTTGGTGTTTTTTCCCTTTGTGTGAGGGGTCTAAGGGAAAATGATAAGTTTTTACAAACTACAATAAAAATGTGGAAGAGAATTTTCCCTGATCTCTTAGATATTATTGAAGAATATCAGTTCTGTAATTATAAGGCCCTGGTTCCGGGCTCCCTTGTTTAACTTTTCTTGCTTACTGGGGGAATATAGAAAGAAGAAGTGTATCATTACAAATCATCCTTTATAACTCTGAATGTCTGAGATTATTAAATAGATTCTAAAATAAATTATTTTTTTCTCTTGGTTTTGTCTTTTCTCTTGAGTCACTGTCTTTGAATTTCCCCCAACACCAACCCTAATCCTACAATCCATCTTTAGAAACTAATGGAATTCTAGTGGCATCAAGATAGCAACAAAGGTCATTCCTGACTTCAGTCCCCCTCATAAGAAGATAAACTAACAACTATTCATAGACCAGACACCACTGTGAAAATCCTAGAACAGACGGGGTGAGGCCAAACCCCTCCTTGGATCACAGAGACAAAGAAGGAGTGCATTGGAGGGGCAAGAGAAGCAGCCACATTCTGACCACATGGCCCCTTCCCCAGGTTGGCATGGTGTCACACCGAGAGCCACCCCCCTCCCCCTGGTCTATGCTTTCCCCAGTGGGAAAAAGAGAGCCCAAGGTAGACATCCAGCTCCCCCAGCATTGTCATTCCTGGGAAGCCCATTCAGGTCTCACTTCACAGGGATTGCAGTGGGAAAGTGGGACTTGACTACAGAAAGTCAGATTATGATGGAGAAGAAGGATAGGGCTTAAAGCAACCAGAACTTGGATCTTGGCAGACTAAATTTCTATTCACAGAAGCACCCAACTAGAAATCCTAGCTAGCAGACTTTAATACCCCACTCTCAACATTGGACAAATCATATAAAAAGAGAATTAATAAGGAAACAGTACATTTAAATAACTATAGACCAGATGGACCTAACAGATACACAATGAACATTCTATCCAACAACAGCAGAATACACGTACCTCTCTAGTGCACATGGAACATTCTCCAGGACAGATCATAAGTTAGGCCACAAAACAAGTCTTAGCAAATTAAGGATATTGAACTCATGTCAAGAAAATCTTTTCTAGCATAATAGTAAGGATACTAGAAATCAGTAACAGGAGGAAAACTAGAAAACTCACAAATACACGGATATTAAACACCATGCTCCTGAACAGCCAAGAAGAGATTATAAGGGAAATAAAAAATTATCTTTAGAAAAATGAAAATGGAAATACAATATACCAAAATTTATGGGATGCAGCAAAAGCAGTAGAAAGAAGGAGGTATATAGCTCTATGTGCATACATCAAGAACATAGAAAGACCTCAAGAAATCAACCCAACATTGCACCTAAAGGGAATAGAAAAAGAAGAACAAACTAAGCCCAGAGTTAGAAGAAGGAAAATAATATAATAATTAAAGCAGAAATAAATGAAATTGAGAACAGGAAAATAATAGAAAAGATTAACAAAACTCAGAGTTGGTTCTTTGGGAAAAAAAAAAAAAAAAAACTTGAAAAACCTTTAGCTAGACTGCCCAAAAAAAAAAAAAAGAGAGAGAGAGAGAGAGATGACCCAAATTAATAAAATTATAAGTTAAAGAGACTTTATAACAGATACCACAGAAATACAAAGGATCATAAGAGACTTAAACCACTCCACACCAACAAACTAGACAACCTAGAAGAAATGGAGAAATTCCTAGAAATATACAACCTACCGAGTCTGAAACAGGAAGAAATTGGAAATCTGAACAGACCAGTAGTGAGTAATGAGATTGAATCAGTAACCAAAAACCTCCCCCAAAAGAAAAGCACTGCTCCAGATGGCTTCACTGGTGAATTTTACCAAACATTTAAAAAATAATGAATGCCAGTTCTTCTCAAACTCTTCAAAAAATTGAAGAGGAGGGACCACTTCCGAAGTCATTTTACCAAAGCCAGATAAGGACAGTACAAGAAAGGAAAACTATCTAAGGCTTATTTTACTTTATTGGCTTTACTTAGTCCAGTGGAGATATCTTTAGACACTACCATTATCAAATATGAGCTTGATAATGCCTGAGATTTCTCATGAACTTTCTGGTGATAGTTTCTCCATGAGCGAGGTGCTGTGATTGTAAGCACGGGTGTGTGTAGGAAGAAGGTTCCACCAAAAGCATGGGGGAAGGCACACAGTCTGAGCATCTACAGTTTGGGGGATGTTGATCTTGCAACAATATGAGGATGGGTTGGTTTTGAGGAATGTCATTTTAAAAATAATTTACCAGTAGGGTATATATGTACGTAGTAGGAAATTATGTGTGCTAATATTTTACCCTGAGGAAAATGAAGCCAATAAAATCCTCCCCAAAATTCAGTTAGTATTACACCTGTCAAAAGAGGCTGTATTCTTCAACCAATGGGCAAAGCAGGCGTAATTAAGAGACTTCAAGATGCAAGGTCTTTTATATTTACCTTTAATTGGAGTCTATTTCTCTCTGACATCCTGGCAGTAGGTACGTGAATGGTTTCTTACTGGAGGATCTCCCACACAGTGGAAAGGAGAAAAGGGAAGGATCTGTCCCTCCAGGAGGCATCCCGTCTCTTCTGCTGGATCTTGACCATTGTCTAGTCACATGGCTCCAAATTGTATGAGAAGCTAGAAAATATAGTTCTTCTCTGGGTGACTGTGCATTCAGGGGAAACTGAGAAGCTTGCGTATTAGGTAGGGAGAAGAAGGGAAATTGGTAGACAATCAGCAGTTTCTGCCACTTCACATTCAGTTGATTTTTATGCAATAAATGAACACCATTTGCATGACATTTGTTTAAAATCCAGAATGGTAATCCTGGGTAAATTCTCCACTGAATCAGAATAGTGTTTCTAAGCTTGTATTATAGAGTTGTAATACATATTCGCTTTAAATATCATTAGTAGGAGAACGTAACTCACCAATATTCTTTTTCTGATTACCGATACTTATTTTCTCCTTTCTGCAGTACTAACAATGTGGCTCTGTAAAATATGTCTGTATTAAGGAGGAAACAAAATAAGCACACCAAAGTTTGTCTGAAAATATTACGGGAACTCATTATGCATACCTATTCTGAGACATACAGTAAGGAAAAGAAACCAATATTCTATTACCTGTTCTACCCATGGAGTGTCTCCCCAGTTCTCTTTTTACCTTTCCAAGCCAAAGGACTTGTTCTCACTAAGACCACCTGGCACATCCTTATTTTCCCAGCAGTTGAAGGAGAATGTCAACTCCAGCCACTATCCCACATCTCTGTCTACCTTCTGCAACATCTAGCAAGGCTGTGGTTGCTTAATTAATTCAGAGCAATGGTACTAATAATTAAACAACATGTGCGATCCTCTTCAGGAAGAGTAGCAGTAAGTGATTTTGTTTTTCCTCCACCAAACCTTGTTTAAATTAGCTATGTTCGTTTTCTAGTGCGTTAGCCAGCCTTAATTGAAATTCAGTTTACTATATCTTACTGATTACCTCCACATTATGCACCACTCTGCCAAGGGCTCTCAAATATGCTTATTTATATGCGGCCTTTGGGCTTCCCAAAACTATTATAAAAGCAAGCTGACCTGGAGACGCGCGTGTTTTCTCTAAGGGACTGAAATGTCTGCTTCCTATAGGTAATATTAAGGGCAACGATTTATTTAAGTTTTGAAGCAGAGCAAGTGAAATTGCATAGAAGATATTGACATCAAAATTCAAAGGATCATAGAAAATAATAAAGGTAAAGACAGATAACATAAAAGTTGATCAAATTTTAATCTAAAAGTATCCTATGCAATTTTAATTAACCTATTCTTTCTAATGCTACATAAACTTAAATCATTTACAGAGGCTGTTGGTGTATGTTAGCAACATTAGTTTCTCATGTTTCTTTTTCTCTATTCACATACTCAATCCACCCCACTGAAGTAATTAGCATAATCACCAACATTATAAGATCATTTTCCTCACTCCAAATAAATGACCATCAAACTCATGCCTTACTCTCTATATTCAGAAATGCTTAAATAGTTCATTATTACCCAAATGACTATGGGGAAATGCTGTGCATAAGATGAAAGGAATAATGACTCGTGCCCCCCACAAAGAAGAGGAAACTCTCCCACATAAGAATTGATTCACTGTAGGGGCGCCTGGGTGGCTCAGTTGGTTAAGTGACTGCCTTCAGCTCAGGTCATGATCCTGGAGTCCCGGGATCGAGTCCCGCATCGGGCTCCCTGCTCAGCGGGAGTCTGCTTCTCCCTCTGACCCTCCCCCCTCTCATGCTCTCTCTCTCTCATTCTCTCTCTCAAATAAATAAATAAAATCTTAAAAAAAATAATTGATTCACTGTAAGATATCTGAGTATCAGGATGATAATTGAAAGGACTAAAAATAAAATTGAATGCAATAGGTGATCTAAAGGTCATGAGACTTGTTACTAAACAATTAGATTTTTTTTAAAATTTTGATAGGTTTTATAAATACTACCATGGCTTGTATTCTGAATGTAGATTACTTTTAAATGGCGTTTTCTTGTATCTAAATGCATATCTAATGAAAATACTTCATATGCTGCAAGCTTTCCTCTCTATCCTATCAAATTATATTGATAAAAAGCTAAAGGTCATGAAACTTACCACAAACAGAAGATTTTTTTTTTTTTTTTGGTAAGGTTAAGTCTTCTAAATGTGGCTTCTGTTTGGAATTCAGAACAACTTTTAAATGGTGTTTTATCTATCTAAACGTACATCTAATGAAAGTATTTTTATATGTTGTGTGCTTTACATTTCTTACAGCAAATCTAAATAGAATCTGAACCAATAGTAGCCGTTTAATTATCCAACAATACTTTCTGTTGGTAACAGGTTTGATGGATTTTCAATTCTGAACCTATAGTATCTGAAACAAATGAGGAGAAATGAGGACAAATAATATTGTCCTCATTTTTAAAAAGATTTTATTTATTTGAGAGAGAGCGAGTAAGTGAGAGAGAGCGTGCACAAGTTGGGGGGGGAGGGGCAGAGGGAGAGGGAGAAGCAGATCCCCCGCTGAGCAGGGAGTCTGATGCCAGGCTGGATCCCAGGACCCTGAGATCATGACCTGAGCCAAAAGCAGACACTTAACCGACTAGCCCCCTAGTCATCCCCATTGTCCTCATTTATAAACAAATTTGCTTATAGGGATACATATTGATTTCCATGGCATCACTCAATGGTTTAACAATACTGGTTAATAACAGAATTTAGATTTCTTCACCTTGAAACTAGAGCCCAGGTCTAAGCAAAAGTGTAAAGAGAGGGGTTTCCTCATAGCATGTTTTCTTTTTTGTGCATAACCCCCCCCTTTTTTTTTTCAAATACCTTCTGTATCCATGTTTGTCTCTCGCATAGAGACAAACAGTCTCTGGAAGTCTCTGGAATTCCACATCCAGACAGTTCCCCTGGGGACTAACATGCATCTGTTAAGCTATAAGCCTCTTATGGTTGGCATCCATACGATAGGTCAGTGCCTACAGCGACAGGTGATAAAATATTGTGAAACTCACCCATGGTGCACACTCTCTAAGCCAAGCCACTCCTTTCATAGAAGACTTTCCTAACAGAACTCAATGGCAAAGCTCTCTCTTCCTCTCTCGAGTGTCTGCTCCACTTTGAATTCTTATAGTCCCCGAGAATCCTATACAAGATCAGGGTCCCTCTTCACTTTGGCCAATGTAAATTTCTGGGGTGAGTTCTTAACTTACCTTTAATGTTTGCAGGGATGACCGTCAGGGACTACTGTTCACTGTTCACGTCAAGTTGGGCACCGAACATCTCTAGACATTGTCATGAACCTTCAAGTCATTGTAGATATGCAAGATTTCTGTGACAGTTTTCCCAGCCGATGGCTCTGAAGCATCTTGAAAAATGAAGGCTTTTTCCTAATTTGCAGAAATGGTCAATAAACATAATTTATTTCTAATTTCCAAATGGTCAATAAATACATCAAAAGGTACTCAACATCATTTGTCGTTCAAGAAAAGCAAGTGCAAAATATGATACTATTAAACATCGCCAAAAATGGCTAAAATTAAAATAATTTAGAGCAAATGAGACCCACACATGGACACCTTCACGCAATTACTTTAATGAATTCTTGGCAGCACCTAATAAATCTGGACACACAGACACCCACTAATGCCAGTTGTGGATACACCCAACAGACAGGCATATATATGGACTCTTACAGAAGAGTAAAAAAAAAAAAAAAAAATTTCATAGCACACTTCATTAACAACAAATTTTGGGAATAAAAACAGTATCTACAGTAAATGGATAAAGAAATTGTGATCATGGGCAATGGAATACTATCTACCAAGAGAAAAGAGCAAATATTGCTACACGCAGAAAATATGGATAAATATTGAGAAGACCAGTCATAATAGAGTGAGTACTACGTTATTTCACTTATATGAAATGAAAAAGCAGGCCAAATGAATCTATACTTGTCTTCGGAGTTGAATGACTGAGGAGGCTCTTGATCTGAGAGGTGGTTGGATAGGGGTGTTCCTTTATAAAAGCTGGTTGGCTGCCTAGTCATAAGGTAGCAGTGGGGTGCCATGTTTTTTGTTTTGTTTTGTTTTGTTTTGTTTTGTTTTAAAAGGAAGTCTACATCCGAAACAGAGATTCATCTTCACGGATAGATTCACTTTACCCAAGTACATGAGAGTCAGATGGGCAAACAGAATGCCAATTCATTCATTTAAATTAGTAAATGTAGCAGTTTCATAGGCAATACTTGTGTCAATATAATCAACACATTTACACCATGAAAACAACCCCCCACGGAAAGCAATATTATGCAAATACAAGAAGAATGACTGTTGACAACAAATGTCCTTTCATTTCACAATGCACAGAACATTTACCCGTGCTAAGTATGGAGAGCAAGTCTGTTCACTCAAGAAGCGCTTAGTTCTATTCAATGACACTGGTTTAATTTTGCTGCTCAAACACCCAAACATTTTATCAGGTTCATCTAACAGCTCTCCTATGGCTACAGACACAATTTTGACATACAAAGCAGTTTGCATGAAGAATTCCAAACCACTTAGGAATAGTGTGACTCTCAGAGAAAGTCAGGAATTGACATTATCTGATTTCATAAGTGGTAAACTCAAGTTTAAAGACATTAAAACTTAATCCAAGTCATGTTTATTTTGAGGCCACAGATAAAACCAGAGGAGGATTCAGGACGCAGGGCTTCGCTCAGGGGGCTGCTCTCATTTCTTCAGGAGCTATTTGTCGAGAAACGCCTTCTTCTGTGGCCAACTGTTGCCTCATATGCTAGAGACCAAGCTGTCATTGGAAAAGTCTTTGCCCTCAAGGTGATTACATTCTGCAGGGCAGACAGACACACAGACCATATGTCTGCAGACAAATAAGAAAATTTCACTTAATGGTGTGTGCTCTGAAGAAAATACAAATCCAGATTAGGGATAAAGGCTGACGGGGATTGCACACACATCTGGATGTTCTCATGGAGGGGGGCCAAGAAGAGCTGTCCAGGCAAAGGGGAGAGAAAGTACAAAGACCCCGAGGCAAGAACAAGGTTGGCACATTTGAGGAACAGCAAGGGGCTCAGCATGGCTAGAGTTCATTGCAAGGAAGGGCGGGAGCAAATGAGGTAAGAGAGGCAGGCAGGGGCCAGATCTTGTTAGGCCTCCAAACCCATAAGGAGGGGCTTGGGTTTTAAGCAAAATGAGAAAACATTTGCAGGGCTTTAGGCAAAACAAACATAATGTCGATGCCTTGAAAAGAGTATCCTGGCACGTTGTGTAGAAACATACTTCCATATTGAGGAAATTTGGAAGTGAAATACCTTTTAAGCACGAGCACACTTCCTTTCCAATGGATAAAACATTCTCTAAAATGCCTCATAGTAACACCCAGCTCAGTGACTTCTTTACATTTTGCATGCAGTTGATTTCTTAGAATTTTATGGTTGCTAACAGCACCCCTGCTTTCATGGAGATCTAAGGAATATCTGAAATAAAGGACAGTCTTATCTAAGGGGTGTCTAAAGAGAAATTTAATGATAAAGAGATAGCATATAACTTAACATTGTCGATACATGATATAAAAAACAAAATTCCCTCGATGGCCAAAATTCGAAATTCGTAGCAGCGTTTACGGCTCACCTCCTCCACCACTCCACATACTTCTGGCTGAAGGAACATGGGAGCTTCTTGGGTATGTTTTCTAGGTTGGGTGGAGATTATCATCTCTAGTCCTCCCCAAACTCGAGAGCTTGTTTTCTGTATTAACCCAGATCTCTGCAAATAAAACACACTGACCAGGTTGTCAGCTGGCTAATTACAGATTGCCTATCTGCTCTCAGTACATTTGCAACTATGAACTGCTACTCACCATCTTTGTTATCCTGAAATCCCCAGTTGCTTAGCTTGCCCAGGAAAACAAATGGGAGAGGCATGCTCAGGACATTATCTCCCACTTGGCTCTCCCTTGAGTTCACCCTCAGGTGAACCACCAAGCACAAGGAAATGGGTCAGGGATGAATCCAATTTCATTAACATCTGAAAGCTTTCATCTGGTGGAACATACTGTCCTCCTCTCTGAGCAAAACAGATCCCTCCCCAAAAAAGTTATTAGTGAAAAGGCCAACCTGGGGTCCCCCGTGGTGACACTTTCAGTGCCATGAGCACTGGACGAAGCGAGGTAAATAATAGATGGCCTGTTCGCCGGGGAATTTATGTCAGCCCTTCGCAAGAAGCAGATGGAAATTTTAACCCACTCACATCTGATCTCAGTTTAGAGCCATCTTTCTTTCCCTCCAAAGAACAGAGACGGAATTTCGGGCTTGTTAAATCATTTCCCCACAAATGAGAAGTTGAAAATGATGGGATGAATCCTTGCTCTGCCCTTCCGCCTGGATAGAGTTAACTGCCTAAGTTCTTTGTCTTCCAAACCTAACTAATCAGGTTTGAGCACTTAACCTTCGGCTGGGGACAGTTGCAGAATTCAAAGGAGATCTTGGAATGAGCCACACACACACAGAGTGGGATAACCTTTGTTCCCTTTCTCAGATTCACTCTGGCTTCTCCCTGAGTTCAGCCAATGGGAGGCTCTGGCAGAGAGGGCAGGCGCAGAGTGAGGTCAGGATGCGTGTGTCCCCAGCTTGTCCCTGCCGGCCCACTGGCTAGCAGCAGGTGTCTTTCTCCAAGAAACGCCAGAGCTCCATCTGGCTGCCCTCCCCTGCAGCTTGGGGTCTCTCCAGCTCTCTCAACCTGGCCATACCTCTGGTCAAGTAAGCACATTCATTTCTTCTCGTCTGCGTGTGCCGTCTCCTTCCTGCCTGGCTATGCCGGCCCTTACTTACATTATGATTCTTTTTTTTTTAAGATTTTATTTATTTATTTGACAGAGAGAGACACAGCGAGAGAGGGAATACAAGCCGGGGGAGTGGGAGAGGGAGAAGCAGGCTTCCCGCCGAGCAGGGAGCCCGATGTGGGGCTCGATCCCAGGACGCTGGGATCATGACCCGAGCCAAAGGCAGACTCTCAACGACTGAGCCGCCCAGGCGCCCCTGCCCTTACTTACAGAACTTGATTCCAAAAATAGTACATGGTGGTTAAAAATTCCTATGGCATATGTTTGTCATCATTATGGTGATTATTTTACTATAGAAGATCAAGGGTACAATATAGTCATCTAAGATATTTCATTAGAATAATTTGTAAAAAAAAACAATTTTATGTAACTCTTAAAACAGTCAACTGGTGAAGATTTGCCTTAGTACATATCAGCCAATAAATTAAGGTGAAACTTTTCAAGTAAATAGGAGATGAGAGCTAACATTTATTGTAAGTCCTCTGAGTACCAGAGAATTTACATACTCTACTCTAATCACTATAACAACTATATATGAATTACAGTTAGTAAAAATCAGAGCAAATATTGAACAGCTAACCTCACCCTGAGATATTTCCACCTTATTCATACTGCTGCCGTTCAAAAATATTAATGCATATTTTCTATTTTTATTATTTGCTATCAAAGAGAGGAGAAGGCAGAATAAAGAGGAATTTATGAAAATTCAGCAAACACTGTAATCCTTGATGCCTCAAAGCATTCCTTTTGGAGGCTGCTGTGTTCTGAATGTTGGGTTCCCCTAAAATGGATATGCTGATATCTTAACCCCCGGAAGGGGACGCTATTAGTAGGTGGGAGGTGCTTAGGTCGTGAAGGTGCAACCCTCAGGAACAGGATTGGTGCTCTTTCTGTAAGAGGCACGAGGCAGCTCCCTGGCCCCTCCCACCATGTGAGGAGAGGGGAGGTCGGCCACCAGGAGAGGGTCCGCAGGCCACCCGGCTGCCACTCTGATCTCGGACTCTGCCAGCCTCCAGATCTGCGAGAAATAAATCTCTGTTGCTCACAAGCCACCCGGTCGGCGGCATTTAGTTACAGTGGTCTCAACGGACTACTGAGCTCCCTTGAATTTGGGTATCGGCTCCTTCTCAGTTTGCTCCTTCTCCAGAGTCAGGGATGGAGCCCTTCCATGGGGCCGAGGAGGAGGAGGTGAGCGCACAGGCTGGTACAGAGGTCTGTCCACAGTCCTTCCAAAGGAGGAACCGCTATCTCTTTCTGCTGAAGCCATTGGTTCTCCTATCTGGGTGAAAATTAACATACTTCCTTATACACGTACAAGGCAGAGTACATGTAATATCTCAATAAAGCCACAGGTTTTGAACAAAATTTCCCCTCCAGCGTATCCGCCAAAGTCCAAAACGCCAGCACAAGTGCCTTTTCACATTTTTTTCTCCTCTTTCCATCAACAATTGGTTATTTCGCCTGAAGGATTCTCAGCTCTACCGAAACTCATTAGTGAAGCAAGCCACTGACCCGCATCTGTCTTCCTTTGCTCTGTGACGGGTTGGGGGGGGGGCACGGAGAATGTCCCTCATTCGGGTTCCCACAGCTCTTCCCTTCCTGCCACTTCCCTGCGCTGACTTTCCTCTGGCTCTGTTCACATAAACGCAGCTCACCAGGTCCCTGCCCACCACAGAAGCTGCCCTCATCTCCAGGACACCAGTTATCCATCTGCGGACATCTGCCTGGGCTACTCGCACAGCTCACAGCACAGGGGTGGGGATGAGGGAGCGCTGGTACCCTCAGCCATTCCCTGAGCTTAACGGCAGGAGAGCCTATCCACTGCAGTCGGGCAGGGCCCGGTCAGCATCCCCAGAGAAGGCTGTCCGGGAGGGTCTGGGCTTTTCCACTGCCCTTTTAAGGATTCATTTTCCTTTTCTCTCGGGATTTGCTGGTGCAACTAATCTCCAAATCTGTGTGTTCTCCTCTCCCTTTTCATGTCCCTATTTTCTTTTTCTCTTCCTTCTTTACTGTGTCACTTCCTTCCTTCCTTCCTTCTTTCCTTCCTTCCCTTCTTCCTCCTTTTCTCCCCCTCCTCCATTCCACCCTTCATTCTTGCTCTTTTCTGGGCAAAATGGTACACAAAGAATGGTAAGCCAATTTTGAAAGGTGGTCATTAAGAGGTGAACACTGTCTGCTTACTAGCCTGTAGTTGGGAATACTTATTTTTAAAGAGAGGATGCACTTAATAAAAAAGCTCATGCCCATGGCAAAAGGCATACTGAATTAAGGCACAACCTTTAATACTACAAATTAGATGAAATGTACTTAATTCTCCACATATAAAATAAGGAGTGGCACGGATTGCATACAACTCTTGTCCACCTTCACTCTATTTAATTTCCTCAAGAATTATTAGCCTTATCCATGAATTAATTCTACACATCCTTGTCCACGTGGGTATTTCGTTCAAAATCAAGGATCACAAAGGTGTGGCATGCCTTCTACACTTTCCCTCCAGTGCCCATGTTAGTCTTTGTTAATCAATCACTATTATTTTTACATTTGGGCACAGAGGCAGCTTCTATTTTTCTCAAAACAGTAATCCAAGTTGATTCCACCCGTTAACAGAGCATATCACTGGAGGAGAAGTCTATCACCATTCCTCTAAATAGATACCAAATAGTCACCGCGACCATCCGCACCCATGGCATTAAGGGTTGCTTTTTATACTTCTTAAAAATTATCAAAGTGTGCTACAATGATTGCACATTACACTAATAATCAGACACAGATGTAGTTTTAATGAAGAAATCAACTACCCTACGTAATTTGAAGACAGAGGTGTCAACACGCAGATTTCCTCCTGACAAAACCAAAGTAGAAAGTCATGTCAGTTATCTGAGCAATTCTTTGTCTCCTACCTGGTTTTCGAAGTATTACGAACACCCCCAGGTAGTCATATTTAACGATGTCTTTTTAAAAACAGGAAGACCAGTATTGATTTTCCAAACATATCTTAAGACATTTTTTATGATTTGTACAGGGGCAAAGAGAGAAGGGTGATAGTGAAACATACAGCACTGTGATGATTAGTGGAAACTTACAGTAGAAGGCAAGGGTCTACCAACAAAAAAAAATTCTTTAAGGGAGAAAACATTTCATTTCTATTTCAATTGATAAACCTTCAAATTAGTTTCAGCATAACACTTGGAAAAATGTTAGTTAACATTCACAGGCAATAATAGCACCCTCACTTAAAGTGTGTGTGTGTGTGTGTGTGTGTGTGTGTGTGTACATATGTATGTAAACTTCTATCTAATTCACTGCAACTTACCTTTATCTTGACATTTACCTGGACTTTGGTAATGGCATTTATACTTAACAATTTATTCTTAACACATACTTACAACGTTATTCTCAAAAGAAGCTCTCGGCAAATATTGGTCAAGGATCCAGAATCTGTCAAGGAGCCTAATATTGGCTTTCACTTTTAGCAATCGTTTTTTCATTTCTGTATAAAGAAAATCAGAAACCATTAGCACTCAGGATTTAAGCTCTCATAAATGTCTCATGTATAATCCTGGGTATGATATCAAAGCTATGGGAAAAATTTGAATAATATTATGATAGGCTGGTGTGCGGTATGATTACCAAAATGACTTAGCTACATTTCACTTACCAGATGCTCCCATACACCAACCCGACACTTACAGAGCCCCGGATACTCAAAGAAAAGTCACAATGTGTATGCATTTATTAATTTGAAAAAAAAATGATTGAGGGCCTCTTATTACTACATTGTGCGCTTCTTAGAAAATGAGCAAGATATGTTCCCTGCCTCACTGTGCGCACGGTTTGGTAAAGAATACGGGCAAACAAATGTCCACCTACAATACAGGGTGCCAGGATGATTCATGATTTAGCTGCATCAATACCACCTGGAGAGCTTTTAAAAAATACACATTCTCAGGACTCTGCTCCAGGCATCCTGAATCAGAACCATGTTGCAGCAGGCCACAGGAACCAAGAGAGAAAGCTCATTTCCCAGAGGAACTGAGTCTCAACAAGGGATGAGAGTTATCAAGGAGAGGCTTGTGAGAGGTTGTCGTCAGGGCCCGGGTGGGTCAGGGGCAGCAGCGGTGGTGCAGGCGGAATGAAATGGGAGTGAGAGAACAATGTTGCACTCTGAGGGGTCAGCACGCATGCCACCTTAAATGTGAACAGGGGTGTATTACGGTGATGTCAGGGGACATGGGGAGCGGTGCAGGAGTATGGACACAGTTGAGAGAAATGAAACTAGTGAAATAAGCTCTAACTCATACAGGACCTTGGAGGGTTTAGACTAGCGACTGGCAGAGGACAAATGTGCTCGTGGTCGCCGTTGAGATGGTTCTGGCTTGGGCAATGGAATAGATCTGTTAACATTTGCTGATGTACAGAGCCCAGGAGGGAAAAGTCATTTGGGGGGAAGGTGAGAAATTGTATCTTTTAACACAATTTTGAGATCCTTGTATTACCATCTTGTGGCACTTAATGGCTATAAAATCCAGGGGAAAGTTAAGAGGCACCACTCATTTATTCAACAAACCCGGAGCCCTTCCTCTTTGCAACACTTTATGCTAAGTCTACAGATATAGTTATGAAGAAGAGAAGACACAGTCCCCACCTTTGCGACCGGGCGTGTGGATGTTTATGGAAACTCGGGGAGTGAAAGAGATCACCCGAGAAGATGGTACAGTTGAAACATGGGAAGGACTTAGATGATGAGTGACACATGGGAACCTCCGCGTAAATGTGAACTACTAATTAAACAAGCAGAATCAAAGAGCATCATCCCAAAGCGGAGCACTGGAGGAGGATGAAGTGCCGCCAGGTGATCCAACAGGTGTGAACGGCCTGAGAACCGACTGACATTAAAAAATTAAAAAGCCATTGATATGAGCATCAGGGAGAGGAGCAAGGAGAGGTGGAGGGAATCACTAATGTGAAGACCCTGAGATGAGAGAGTGCGCGCAAGGGTCCTGAGAATCTGGCGCTGGGCTCAGAAAGCTTAATTAACCAGCTGAGCCACCCAGGTGCCCCATCGAGCACCTATTTTAGTTCATGAGACTCTTTGCCCACAGGAAGAGATGTCAAGGCAGGAGATGGTTTAGGCTAAGAGTCCTAGTATATGGTTCTCCCTGACATTCTCTTTCTCCACCATAGAAACTGGAAAAGAGATTTTCAGGAAAGCATACCAACGACTCCATTCTGACTCTATTCCCTTCTTCTCCTGTTCCTGCTGCACTTAGCCTGCCCTTATTCACACGCACACCCCATTCACTTCCTTCTATGATGTCACATAAAAAAGAGAGAGTTCAGGCAGCTAGGTTTGATTTTGGCAATAGGCCTGGCATTGAGGGAACCTCCTAGGACAGGGGGTTCTAACCTTTTTGGTGCCATGAAACCCTTTCACAGTCCGGCGATTCCTGTGAACACCCTCCTCACAAAACAAGGCCTTTCCTCAAAAAAATGTTTTTTGAGGAGTATAAAATACATAAGATTAAAATGAAAGCCAATTATATGGAAATAAGGTTTCAAAATATTAAGAAAATGTGTATGTGATATACTAATTCCTACAATTTTTTTTACTGATCCATTAAATAAAAGGTCTAGCAGTTAGTCCAATAACTACCATAATTTTTAAGTGCTAATGATCTTCCATGATATTTAGCACTATCTACAACCACCATAAAATGATATGAAAAATATCTGTGATTCCGATCGGTAACAAAGTTACATGTGCTACTAAAATGTGATTTATCTACCTTCAAAAATGAAAGAAATACTAAATTCTGTTAGCAGTCACTGCAATTAAAAATATAATTTTCCCCATCTAGGTTAGGGACCCCTAAAATTTAGGTGAAGAATTCCTGCTTTAGGGTTAGTATTGAGATCCTCCTACAACACTAGGAAGATCATAAATTAAGTGTACTTTACAACAAAAGTAGTACACCACTTCATTCCAAAATAGCAATAATCTGATGCCCTGGTACAAGGTGGCCTAAGCCAATCTGGACAGGAACAACTCTTAAATTACTTTGGGGGAAGAAAAGTAATAATCACTGAATAGTTTGAGGTGAGTGGTAGTTAGTTACACAACCTTACTACCAGATTATAATAAAAGTAAGTTAGGCTACATTCTGTGGTAGTAAATATAGAATATATTAAACAAACGCTTCTGCAGTCAAACCCCAAATAGTTAATATTACCTATTCCGTAAGTTTGACAAAAATCTCACCTTTCTGCCTTTGTAGATGCCCTCGCCACCACCCTGCATGAAACTCCCACGCTGGGTAGATGTCACCATATTCGGGAGGCATGAAAATGTGACTTAGGGGTCAGCATCAGGCAATCAAGGACCAGTCAGAGAGAGCCACAAGGGATTAAGCATCGGGAGCCATTTCTAAGAACACTGGCTTTGGGCCTTCCTGAATCCCCACATTCTATCCATGCAAGTATGTGTAACATCACTAAAATATTTTAGCCACGTCACACCCCTAGAACAATTTTCATTTTACCTAATCAGAGTACAGAGTACGGTTCTACCTGCGATCATGCTAAATAACAAGCCACTAATTTCACTGAGCAAACCCATGTCTTCTGACCTTCATTATGCTGATTAGAAAACCCTCAGGAGTTGATTGAGCTATGGAGAGTTAAAGGGCTTTTAGTAGCCATCTTCAGAATGAGCCTTTTTCATATAATGTTAGGTGCCATCCCTAGAGTCTAGATTCCTGCTTATAGAAACGGAATGGCCCCAGAGGTGAAGCTTGAACTAAGTAGCGCATATGTAATGTTGTGCAGTGTGTGCCAAAGTATTTTAAAGTACATTCTTACAGACACTGTAATAGATAGTCCCCCATTCAGCATGAATAAAGTGGTTGTCTTATTTTAATAAGTTCCCTCACCAGGTATTTCCGGGTGACTAAGAGAATGGTCACATGTTCCGAGATCCGCCATGTTATCGCTTGTTATCTCAACTGACTAATGCTTTTTCTCTTTTCACCCCTCATCATTCCCTCTTCTATCCGATGCTTTGAGAACACTGGACTGAACTTGAGGATTGAAATGAGATCCTTCCTTAACAAACTCGTCAGTTTCTATTAATTATCTCAAATTGACTTGTCTGGTAAGACCTCTGATACATTCAAGTGTGAGTTCTTTATTTATTAGTTTAGTTGCATCCTTTCAAGGAAAGAAGTTAAAAGGTAACATGAATTCCAGTTATTATTGCAAAAGTCTAAACATATTTTTTTCTATACAAGGTAGCAGCAAACTGGATTAATTCTAAAGGGAGCAGAAAATATATGCTAGTGGCACTTGCAAGTTATTACCTTCTAATTGTAGTTAATTTTATTCTCTGGGACAACTAATCTCCCGATAACATTTGCAGTGATTGATTAAAATCCACTCCTTGCTAAAATCAAGGTCTTTAGGTAATTGATGTGCTAATAGACCTGCAATTATTTGAGGCTGTGCTTCCTCACAGAGAGCAAGTCAAGGAATGGATAAAGTCCAAATAAAGTACCTATTCTGCAACAGGCGCTGTGATAATTGCCAGGAGACAGCCTGCTTATCAGCTGCAAGAGTTTTCCATCCTTCATTAATATGTAGTTGGGTTGGACATCAGAGAAACTGGCCCCCATGAGAATACTCTTTGAATCTCCCATTATCTCATTTTCCATACACTTGGCTTGATCCACTTTTTATCTATGTTCACAGAAAGATCTGGCTTTTCACATACGAGCTTTCTAAACAACCAGCTACCCATGAACCTGAGTCCCCAAAGCTCCATGCAGTGTCAGCTGCTGTAAATTTGGACAAGCATGTACACCATGAAAGTATCTGCTTAAATGTTCCAGACTAAATATTTTAGAAGTAGACAAAATAAATATTCCAAAGTGATAACCTGTGAGTTTTCCAGTCTGTGGCTTGTGCCTACATGTACTTCCTGCAGTAGACTCTCAAAAGGGGCCATATGTCTTTACTGTCTTCAGGCAACTTGCAGAGTGGTCCTATTCTGCTGTCCACTAACTCCTGATTTCTTGTGCATCAGATTGAGCTCTCTACTGAGTCTAAACATGCCCAACGAAAGACTGGGATGAATGCATTAAAAACCCATTTCATGGGGCACCTGGCTGGCTCAGTCAGAAGAGCATGTGACTCTTGATCTCAGGGTCATGAATTTGAGCCCCAGGTTCCACATAGAGATTACTTTAAAAAAAAAAGACCTCATTTAGTAAAATAACAACCGTTTTCTTCTATCTCAGTCAGACATGATCCAGGTGGCCAAAATGATAGAATTGTTACTTGATACTGATCGATTTTATTTTGTCCTGGGCCTTGTGGGAGAATTTTTAAGCAGGGTGCAATTCTTTGTGGCTTTGGCTCTCTTTATCTTTGGCCTCATAAAGAATATTCTTGCCTTAGGGTTTATAATTGAAGTTCATTAAAGATGATTCTTTACAATTATAATATGAGGGATGACTGGTTTATCTTTATATTTCATCCTCATGATGGCTCAAAACAAATAGCCAATGTGGTTAATTACCATGGACAAGTAAAGAGAAAAGCACAGCTTTTCAAGTATTAGTAAAATATGGTTTGCAGGTCCTATAATAACAGCTAACATACATTGTGAACTGATTATGTCCCAGGCTCTGTGCTGAAAGTCCCTCGTACCATGTCATTTCATCCGTACAACATGTATTATTTCCCTTATATTACATCCCAACAAGTACCGTTACTCTTCCCATTTTACAGATGAGTACACTGAGGGATGGAAAAGTTAACTTGACTAAGGTCTCACGGGGAGTAAGTAGCAGATCCCAGACAAAACCTGAACAGTAATCAACTGTTCGATGAGAACACCCTCAAATATGATCTGTGCTATTTTGAATAAAATTCAGCAAAAGGCGAAGTGGCCATCAATCATTTTAACCGAGTTCACCTTTTGTTGTTGCTGTTTCAGTATGATTTTGTCCCAGGAAATTCGTGGTGAGTGATTATGATTACATTTTCCTCATCTACATGCTTCTGACACTCTTACTGAAGATGCTAATCTTGGATAAAGTTGTCTTTGGGGTTGATGATGCTGCCACATGCAGCTCCTGGGGGAAATGGATAGATGTCATGCATAAAATAGAATAAAATGCACCGGGGCAAGTTAGACTGCTAATAAGAGTAAGTCACAGAATAGATCTTAAAATTATTTTAAATCTAGTTTTAATCACAGAAGTCCATTTCAGAAGTCCTACTGATGTGAGGAGAAATTCATAAATTCTACACAAATTGAAAACAGAGATTATACTGTTTATTAAAATACTACTATCTGTTTTATCATATATGTAATTATGCATATATACATAAATTATACATTTATATGTATAAACTTTATCAGGACTAATCAATTTCATCTCTGACTAGATTCAGTCCTGACTAACCTTCAATATTCCCATCAAGATATATTCTCCCATCAATAACGATAAAACACAAAAGCATTCTAAGATTACTGAGTGTATTTTCTAAACAAAATCTGCTTCCCATTTTAGAAACTTGATGTCACCGAGGCATCACCATCAAATTTAACTTCTGTATTTTTTGTTAAGATAAAAACGGAGAAGAAATATTTCTAAATGTGTAAGTCCAAGAAAAACTTTAATTAGAATCCCTAGCTCTTGCTTAGGATTCAGTCTACATCTTATTTCAGTTTGACAGTAGGCAGGAGACTTCCCCTTCAAGTCTAGGTTGAAGCCAGAATGAAAAGTACTTTGGAGAAAAAAAAAACCAAAAAATGAACTCTGGTTTCTGTTCTCATAATTCCTTTCTGTCCATAAAATAAACCAATGCAGAATATTTGAAGTAGTATCCCAAACCCACCTGGCTCCTCTCTCTTTGTCACTGAAGACACTGGAGGGCTGACTCCTGAGGAGCCCATGGTTGATCAGAATGGAAGGCTGTAACTTAAGTGGATCCAGGGAAACCTTGCAGATTCACTGGGGCAGCGGTCAAGCTAGAGGTCTCAGATACTCTAATGAGTCTCATTTATTTTGTCACTCAAGTCTGGAGGGCTTTCCCACCAATGGCTTTGCCATTTGGGCTTCAAAACATTATTTTGCCTGAACAGTCCCTGTGGTTAATGGTTGGCATTGGTTATTGCATGAGCCTTGGGTTTTGAAACCCAAGACAACCTCCTATAAACTCTCCACTTTCTTTTTAGTTAAGCACAGAAGACCTTCGGTCCATCCATCCTTGTGGCTGAGCTGTCAAAATGGCTGGTCTGAAAATGGATAGGCCTGCAGCCAAGAACTTGCTGGCCAGGAAACCTACAATGGCAGGGCTCAACACACCTCCCCATTGATGTGCTAAGGAACGAAGTGAATGAGGTTGACTCAGAAGTTCAGGCTAGAGGTGGAAACATTACCCACCCAGAGGAAGACCAGCCTCCCAACTGGTCTTATTGTCTCCAGCCCAGTGAGCTTTCTCAAGTGTGATGTTGATCATGCTCCTCCCTTGCCTAAGATGTTTCAATAACCAGGGCTTAGGGCAAGAGTTCAGGTGGACTTTCACAAAAATATAGCTAAATAGAGTACAAGGGTATAAATCAGTTTAACAAACTGATGAACAGAAGATATCTTGTGAAATATATGCCTTTATGTTGACAAAATAGCACCACAACATGTAAAGTTATGTTTTTTTATATGAAGGAAGTCGGGGAAATAGTAAAACAACTAATTGTATTATTATTGTACATGGTTGAGTGTTCTGTTTAGAGTCTGATGATGTTAGAATGAGTAATAAAAACACACAAAAAATATAGATTATTATGTATTCTGTAATGCTCATTTTAGCAAAATTACTAATTATGTTATTTTAATCAATACTTTTACATAATTTATGTTCTAGTGACTATAATGATCTAAAAGATGAAAAATATTCCAAGATTACAAAAGTTTAATATATTTTCATTCATTCAAGATGTAAGTTAAATGTACAAGTGAAAAATGAATATTATTTTCATAATTTCAATCTTCTAAAATATTCAGAATTATCTATAAAATGAAAAGACAAATGACAAATTATGTGTGTCAAAATATTAAATTAAAATATTTTTTAAAAAAGAAAAAAATAAAATATTTTAAAATAAAGCTGAAATGTTTATGTAATTTTAAAGAATTTAATATTTTCATGTTAATAGAGCCATTTGAATTTTAGCAATGTAAGATTTTCATACTTAATGTGTTTTTATTGCGGGGGCAGAGGGAGAGAGAGAATCTTAAGCAGGCTCCATGCCCAGCGTAGATCCCAATGCAGGGCTCGATCCCATGACCCTGAGATCATGACCTGAGCAGAAATCAAGAGTTGGATGCTTAACCGACTGAGCCACCCGGACGCTCCTATGTGTATATTTTTATGCATCTATTGTGTGTATGTGAGTTTATGTGTGTGTGTCTCCATAGAGAGAGAGAGAGAGAGAGAAAGAAGGAAAGAGAATTTTTAAGCAATATATATATTTAACACTGTAAAATATCCCTTAGCCTCCTTGTGCAAATGTTTGGAAGACCAGCCCAATGCCTATGCACCTCTTTGTCTACAAACTAGAAAATAAGGAGAAAGAAACAGATGCTTTCTTCATCCTGTTTGAAACTATCCTTTGTTAGGCAAGAATCTAGCGCAGACACAATTTTGAGAAGTTTCAGCCTAAGTTCACAGAAGAAAATTACTTCCATTTTCCCCCTCTCAAGTTCTTCCCGTTTCTGAAGTAGTGTTCCTTTACCACGTGGCAGGGGCACAGTCACAGATCCTCAAGGTGCGAGGCCCCAGGTGCCTGTGGACAAGGGACCAGTGATGTTGTCTTGGATCCTGAATGTTCGTTGAGGATTATGTGTTGAACTGGGCCACCCATGGTTGTACAACCCAAGTCTCCAGAGGTGGTCTTGTATTCTTTAAAAACTTTTTATGTGATTGTTAAATGAAAGCCTCTTAGAGCATGGGCTCTGGAGCAAGGGCCCCTCCAGCCTGGGATGAAAGCAATTCTGTCGTAACTTTTCCAGTGAAATCCATATATTTGCAAAACAATATAGAAGACAAGACTCTCTATGGGCAAACTCCTGGTTTCTTTTTCCCACTAGATGACTTCCCCATTCTCATGTGCTCCCCTCTCCAGGGCAAAGGGAAGTGACTTTGTGACCCTTATCCTGGCTTTTTCTTATGTTGGGTGTTTTTGTCTAGTCCCTTTGTTTTCAAACCTTTTACTTCACCCCTTCCTGATCTATTGGTCATTAAAGACTCAAATCAGACATCAGATATCACCATTTCTGGGACGCTTCCTGGTCAGACGCCTCTGGGTGAGGGCTTCCTTCCATCACAGAATGGGCCACGCTGCCTTTTAATTGTCTGCCTACTAATCAGAAGGCCCCTCCTAATCATAAGCATGTTAAGGTCAAGAACTGTGTTCTATTTGATTTTGTAATCCCTCCCCCCAGTACACTATCAACTGATACATCATTGATGCCTAAAAAACATCTCATGAGGGGTGCCTGGGTGGCCCAGTTGGTTAAGCATCTGCCTTTGGTTCAGTCAGGTCATGATCCCAGGGTCCTGGGCTCGAGTCCCGCATCGGGCTCCCTGCTCAGTGGGGAGCCTGCTTCTCCCTCTCCCTCTGATCCTCCCCCCCATTCATGCTGTCTCTCCTTCTCTCTCTCTCAAATAAATAAATAAATCTTAAAAAAAATCTCATGAAACAAGAAACTCAATAAATTATGAAATAAAGCTTAACTCTGTCAAATCATCGCCAATCCACTGATGTTATCAATTCTATTCCTATTCACTTGTTTGTGTGCGTGTGTGTGTGTTTTGTCAGAAAGCAAAAGGTGTGGTCAGACCAAAGCCCGTCCCTGGGTGGTCCTATGCAGAAGACACTGAAATCCTTAGACTCCTATCTTGCCCAAGCCCTTCGCGGGGCCATCCACAAATGTACTGCCCTCAATACACACACGTTTCTCTTCAAATCAAAGCCTAGCCGGATGGCCTCAATCTTGCGTATATTGAGCTTACTCCTTACAAGCCTCAATTTCTTCCTTTTCTCACCAGATGTGTGAAAAGGCAGTGGATGCCAGCGCTCCAAGCAGAGTTTTCAAAAAGGTCAACTAGCATTCAGATTTATGCTGGTGAAATTCATTCTTTCTCTTTCAAAAATTTAATGAGAAAGGACAGCTTTGTGAAATGGAGGAGCAAGAAGAATATTGCTTAAATAAATTGGAATTTGCACTTTGATTACCCTGCAGTTTCTGCCATGCTTTACTGGAAATGCTCCCCGCAGTGCAGGTTTTCTCTGGAGTGACATCATCTCGTGAAGCCATCCTCACTATAATTATTTCCATCCATATTTGTAGAGCACACAGCAAGAACATTCAGTAAGGAATATCCGATGCATATAGGACAATTTAAAACTGTAGAGTCACCAGAAAGCCCCATTAAAAGGCAAGTGATATATCTTTATGCATGCCTCTGACCCCACAGGAGATATTTCATATTCATATTAGAAAAAAAAAAAGTCTCTTTCAAACAATGAAACTCTGATACGAGCAAATACCCCGTGCCGTGAAATAACACACAACATGCCCACTTTCGGTTGCTTTTCTTGGAATCACACTTTTAAAAATTGTAACATAGAGGAAGCGGACGTATTTTAGTTCACATTGTCAAGTTTCAATCCTTTTGGAGTTTAGGCCCTGTCAATCCTAATACCAAGTATTGGAATTTTTAAATTTTATTCTTGGCAATCCTGCTCTCCCTTTTGGGGAAATTGTTCTTTTTAGAATGTAGGTTTTTAAACATTTTAGTAAAAGTGAAAACACCAATATCAAAGTGTTAATTTTCTCAAAAATCAAATAGCTTGCTTCTGAAAAAGAAGATTTTTTTGTTTGACAGTTTAAGTGAAATTAAAAAAAAAAAAACGTGAACGCTGTGGATTAGCTTTCCTGACAATTTGAGATTTGCTGGGGCTGATGTTCACCGCAGGAGAGACCACAACCTCACACCGTCATGAGCTAAAGGGTGCGGGCCAGGTTCTCTGTCTCCTGGAAAATAAAAGCCCCTCCCATCTGCTCACTGAGGATTTGATTTTGTTTTAAGTGTAGAAAAAGATGCATTTAACTCTGCAGTTAGTGACAGGGTCCAGATTCACTCATCCATCCATTCATTCATTCATTCATTCAACACAACCCAGATAAAGGTGTGGAACATGAGGTTAAATTGAAAAGTTTACTTAGTGGAATGGAAATGTGATATTTTCTTCTCTCTCTAACTGCTGTTTTCAGACCTGCTCTGTAAAAGTCCTTTTTCGTGTACTTTAGTATCATCACAATCAGATTCTGTCGTTTGTCAACTATTATCAGTTGCTTAAAAGTCCAAACTAATTTCACTCAGCGTAGGGGCACCTGGCTGGCTCAGTCAGTAGATCATGAGACCCTTGATCTCGGGGCTATGAGTTCAAGCCCCATGCTGGGGGTGGAGCCTCCTTAAAAAGAAAAATAATAACTAATTCAACTCAGTTTAAAACCTCGGTCCACAGCCTGTGTATTGCGTTTTGTCTCTCCTGACCCAGTGTGACTCAACTCTGTGACCACTCTCTCCTCTCTCTCCTGGAGCCTGGAAACCCTGTGCTGTCCCACCAGGAGGAGGAGTGAGACAAAAAGGACAAAAAGTCCTCACATATGTCATCTTGAGGCTACTGCCACGGCCATGCGTAGCAGGTAAACGGACACTTGCGGTCTCAGGCGGAGAACTTTGGGGTCTGGAGAGGCCGTGGGGAGGTGCTGTTCCCGACCTGTCAGGTGAATCAGGGTAACCTTCCTCCACTGCCCCCCTTGGCTCCGCACCCCCATACACCCTCAGCATAATGACATCTATTGTGGCCGTTCAAGGATTTCCTTTAACATATTCATGGGTTCATGACTTTACTTCGAATGACCATTTATTTAATAAAAACTCAAATGCGAAATGGGGGCAGTATTACATCATCCGCCTAAGCCACAGGCAAGCCCCCCACGTTTATGGGTCAGTATCACAGATGGCTCAAGCCGATGGGCAAACATCCACTAGGACTCCCTGAGTTATGCTGGAGCCCAGAACCCACAATTACGACCTCATCTGTCTGGACGGGAGACGCTCTTGGGACGGAGCCTACGGGGTTCCTAGTGTGCTTTAACTTCCACACGGCACAGCAGACAGTAGTCAAGGCGACCCCATACCCTAATGCTGTCAAATACCCACATTGTCCCTATTCTCACACTTCCGGTCTCCCAGCCTGAAATCTGGGAAGGCACGTGGTAGCAAGTGGCTCTCATCCTCAAACTTAGGAACTAAGTTCTGACCTCGTTTGGAGCAAAATCCGTATTTTAAAGTTTTCTACTTTCTATTGCTTGTAAGGGTGGCTTGGCCAGCTCTGCGAGGAAAGCGAAGTCACACTGCCCCGACGCGGGAGGGTTTTCTCCCGGCCAGTGTTAAGCTTGGGGAATGTCATCACAATCAGCCTCACAATCAGAAGCCAGAAATGCTGACTGTCATGGAAAACCACAGTTCTGGGATGTGAGGCATGAGTCAGCCCGGTCACCAAAAATAAAGCTCTGTTTGCCAGAAAAGGAACAGGGACACTACACAGGACTGCAAACTACGTTCAGGTGCGGGGGGAACATTAGACTTAGGGTAAAGATGCGTGTTTCATTCCATCACAACCAGACATGCTCACCTCCCTGTCTGGAGAGAAAGGGCTTGAGATAAGCCGATCACGCCTGCAGCCCTCCTAAATCTCAGCTCCTTTCACACACCTTGGAAGAAACTGAACCCCTCTTTAATTATACATTGTAGACAAGATTGACCAGGAGGCAAGTAAAGAGACAGACTGTGGATAAGGGCTTTAGAATTTGGTTTAAATCATTACACTCTCTTCATTTGTCAAACGACATTAGGTCAAAACTCATAATCCATCCTTAGAGCTCACTACACAGCCCACTTCCTAATTAATGCAAAAATATTCAAATGTTGAGCTTTTAAAAACTTTTCTGTGAAGTTATAAATGGGAATCTACAGCTTTCAGAAATTCTTTCTTATACATTTCCAGTGTACATTTGTAACTTGCTACCACGAGGTGGGGGGAGTCTTTTTACTATTATCCTCTTAGAAAGGAAGATGGAAGTATTTTATCATAAAGAAGGCTGGGACTCTTAAAAAATATTATTTTTTGGTAGATGTATCTAAACACTTGCTGTTATGCACATGTAGAGAAATTTGTTCTTCTTGAGTAACAGGGCATATTTTTACATAAAAATACCTCTGTGGTTGATTCCCCAAAATTTGTCAATTAACGTTTCCTGTGAGTGTTCCTGAAAATACCGGTAGAATCACTTGATAAGGCTCGAGACAGAGCCCAGTTGAAGCCAGACTTGCTCACCAGGAAACATCAGGGAGAACTGGATCTTGGCATCACCGCAAACTACATGACATCTGATCGTTTTGCTTGGCTTCAAAAATTTTTCCCCAGGTCCCCCTTTTCACTTTTCTTTATGACCTTTCTACTTCCATTGCCCTTATTTTTAGCTTCAACTTCTGTTTATGATTACAACTGTTCACCCAACAAGTAAGACTTCATAAGGCTGATAATACTACGAATACTCAAAAGCAAATTTATGGGTATAGTAGTAAAGTCTAATTAGGAAATTTATTAATTATCTGTTCTGCGCATGTTTACATTAAAAGGAAATCTGGTTCATTCCAGCTAAATTTGAATTCCAGATGAATGATGCTAGCAAATCAAAGAGTAGATCAAGAAAGTTGAATTGAGGTTTATTTGTAATGGAAGAGCTCATAAAACATATAGACGTTATCCAAATCAAAATGTAAACAACTCATGAATGTTTCAATGATTCTACCTTGTCTACCTTAATCTTAAACTCTGAAATTTATGGAATGAAGTTACTAACTGAGATGATCACAAATGACCTTATCATACTGTTTAATGTGAGACTTCCATTAATTTGTTATGCCGCCAATGCTTTCCCGTTACACCGCTAAAATGATTTCCCCCCTGAAATAGCATCTCTATCTATTTTCAGAGAGTCCAGTTGTTAATGAGTGTTAATACCTTCTTTAGAGACAAGAAAATAAGCCCTGAAATGGGACCTTTGGTAGGGGAAGTATTTTACATGCAGATGCTGCTGTCTTGGTAACTAAGACAACACCAAGAAGCAGCCATAGAATTTTGCCTCCCCCGAGAACTTTTCCATGGGTGTACAAGATTAGGCAATTCTCTATTGATTAACTTCTTGGGTAAAATAAAGTTGCTGTCTTTGAAATACCATAAACAATATCCTTTCGTGTAATCATTTCTTTCTTTATTAATTCATTAGGCATTTATTCTGTGCCTACGAAGCCCTAGCACACATTTTAGGTGTTAGGAATTTATTTCAACTTATAGCTACATCAACATGGCTGAAATCTCAGAGACAGTGGCCAACAGAGAGGAAGACCAGAAGATTCATCTAATATTTGATGCATTTTATCAGGCTTCAGGAGCACAGCAGGAAAGCAGGGCCTTTGGTGACTGACTGCATGTATAATGAGGAGGGCAGCAAGGTTAAAAAGACAGCCACATAGCTACAATGAATTCAGCAAACTACATCTCACTAACACACAGTGTCTGTCTGTGTGTGTGTGTGTGTGTGTGTGTGTGTGTGTGTGTGTGTGTTTAATATATGAATTCTGAGCTACCTTGAATCACTACCAGGCTCCTTCTAATTACTAACAATGGCAAGTCTGCCCTCCCAGCTGCAGTTGGATGCCCCAGGCATCTTCATAGCAAAACCAACAAATGATTGGAATATTATGATTTAAACTCAAAACCAAAGCACAGTTGGAGATTTTTTTACCAGGCTGCTTGAAAGTCTTGTGTCGAGGGTTTGTGAGATCATACAAGACGCAGAAGGACGACGCAAGGTCAAATCTATATCCTGTATACAAAGAATAAGCTGGTTTTCTAATCCGTTTGCCGTAGCACACAATCTGGAGGGCGACATAGGATGGATAGTAGGGTCCTGTACACAAAGACCACACTAGTGACCTCAAGTGCCCTGCTATGGATAATGGCCATTAAGGGTGGGTGGGGTGGGGGGGTGGCAGCAGAGAGAGCGGCCCACAGAGACATGCTATGCCAATTATTTTTATGATATAATTCTTGGGGGCGTCTATTTATTTCAACAACCAAAACAGCCCTCCAAGTATAGCACGAGGCACCCTGTCATTAACCAGATGTGATGCGGGGTTGATTTATTTTTCAGAATTGAAAAATATGTGGTATCCATCCTGATCCCACAGTATCAGGAAAAAAAAAAGGCTAAATATGCAGGTTCCATAAAGGAAGTTTATCTTTGACCCTCCGTGATGATACACGTGGCAAGCTATGTATCTGGCGGGAAGGCTTGGGGGCCACTCTGTCCTCCATTTTTAATCTGTTCAGTACCATTTTTATTCAGCTTTAACGGAATCTTTTTTTTTTTTTTTTTTTTAAAGATTTTATTTATTTATTTGAGAGAGAGAGAATGAGAGAGAGCAAGTACATGAGAGGGGGGAGGGTCAGAGGGAGAAGCAGACTCCCTGCTGAGCAGGGAGCCCGATGCCGGACTCGATCCAGGGACTCCAGGATCATGACCTGAGCCGAAGGCAGTCGCCTAACCAACTGAGCCACCCAGGCGCCCTTAACGGAATCTCTTTAACCAGTTCATGGGCTGAGCACAATCAGAGGGGCCCCCTACATGGTATATTATTTGTTTCTGGGAACTGATGTAAGTGACACTTTCTGCTGGGGGTGGGGAGGAGACATGAGAAAGAAAAGTCAGTCTCGTGCTTGGGTTTTTTTGTGCCACAATGAGTGCTGGGAATGTAAAATATCATTTTCATGACGCTCTCTCTCTTTTTAACCCCACAGTATCAGAAATATTACAGAATACCTGCACTGAGTTACATCTGCTTGGCATTCAAACATTTATATCAACATGATTAAAATAGAGTCAGGGTGTCCCTTTCTCATGACAGTTGTAAGAAATATGAGAAGGTGAATACTCAGCTTCCTCATTAATTAATGTGGTCCAAAGAGCCCCTCTCTGCCTCAACAAGGGGCCTTAATATGGATTTTTTTTCCCATGGCTGTGACATTCAGACCTAATGGCAAAGGCTGCTAACAGGTGAGCAGTTGTTAGGAATGCCAATCAAGTGGAAATAGCAAAACTATTGTTTTTCTCTATAATGTGAAAGGGCGCTTTTAACTTATCCTAAATTCATCTCTTTGCACATCCTGCACCATCATCCATCCCAGGCTTATATTGTTCATCTAAAAGACTGGCATTTCAAGTTAGGTCTTACAAAAATCCAGGATACCACAAGACCTCTCCTTGGGTGACTGGATAATATAGGACCCTGGAAACATATTGGACTTATGTCTATTATAACACCAGACCCTGCTCTTGTCATGAATCAACAATTCAGATCCTGGACCAGAAAAACAGAAATGGAGAAGGTTTTAAAGCCTAAAATGACTTCACACTAACCAGAAACTCCACCTACCTAGAAGTATCCTTATGACATCTAAGTAAACACTTGACTTGGATCGTTACAACAGAAAGTTGTCTTTAGAATATTCCCCACCTTCACGTACTTCCCTGCATGCGCGCACTCCAGTATGAACCGCTCGGTTTGTATTCAAGGACATTAGCTAGTGAAGACTGGGGTGGGGAACTGTTTGGGCAAATATACCAGCCTTGCAAACTTGAACTATAGGCAGACCACAACAACAAGCTTCATGAAGGCTCCATGAGGCTGTAATGACACTCAACCTCTACCATAACTCACATCTTGTCCGAAATTTCTCTCACCTGCGCACATGCTCTCTGGATACTGAGATGTGCTGCCAACTCCCGCCTACATTGTGACTTCATGAATTTCAGCTAATTAATAACGATGGGTGACTCTTTGTGAAGTGCTCTGCTAGGTGGGAAATTTCATGACCCCTGTGGTTAAGTCCTTTCTATTTGGGGAGGGAAAAAAAAGAGCTGAAAAATGTTAAGTAGCATAAAGAGAAAATCTTGGTCTACACCACAGCGTGAAAGATGACACATGGATGTGTATGACAGCTTGGCAAATAAGCAGTAGCGAGCGATGGTTCTCATTTCAAGTATTACAGAATTTGTGTGTCTCTCTCTGCTGTGAGGTGTGATATATTATAAATAACATTATACATATTATAAAGGTAATTATAAATAATAAAGTATTTGAGTTTGTGGATTATTTACATTTTCATAAATATATTGATTCAAGGTCATCTTTGTAAAGATGCTGTTCTATTCGCTTACATTCCGATGTGACAGCTTGAGAGACTGGGACAAGGGAGAGTCCTGGGTGCACACGGAAACCTGGCCACCACCCTCACTGGGTGGATTAACACAGCACAAACCGCCCCCCCCCCCCCCGGCCATGGCTACTCTCCAGCCCTGCTCATCTTGCTTTGTTTTTCCCTGTGTCTTTTATAATCTTCTAACATACAATAGAATCTACCTGTTTGTTAAGTTTATTTTTCATTGCCTCTCTATCTCCCTGCTAAAATGGAAGCACCAAAAAGCCAGGTACTTGGTTTTTATTGTTTACTGATGTATCTCAAGCCCCTGGAAGACTATCTGGCAAACAGTAAGTGCTCAGTAAATGGGTGCTATTGGGAGTGCTTGGGTGGTTCTGACGGTTGAGCATCTGACTCTTGGTTTCAGCTCAGGTCATGATTTCAGGGCCGTGAGATTGAGCCTCTGTCAAACCCTGTGTCAAGTCCCTCCTAGAGTCCCAAGTCAGGCCCCCCTGTCAGGCTCTGAGCTCAGTGCAGAGTCTGCTTGGGATTCTCCCCCAACCCCTTGCCCCCTCCCCACTCTCGCTTGCACTCTCAAATAAATAAATAAATATCTTTTTTTAAAAAATGGGTGCTATTAGCAATCTCCACAATAGCCAAATTGTAGAAGGAGCCCAGACATCCTTCAACAGATGAATGGATAAAGAAGATGCGGTTCATATATACAATGGAATATTACTCATCCATCAGAAAGGATGAACACCTACCATTTGCTTCAACATGGATGGAACTGGAGGGGATTATGCTAAGTGAAATAAGTCAAGCAGAGAAAGAAAATTATCATATAGTTTCACTCATACATGGAACATAAGGAACAGGGGAAGGGAGGGAAAACTGAATGGGAAGAAATCAGAGAGGGAGACAAACCATGAGAGACTCTGGGCTCCATGAGGGTAGAGAGCTTGTCTGTCTTGTCACTGCTCGGTCCCCAAAGCCCGCATCCCAGGCCCCACAGCCATGCGGGCACACCCACTCACCTGTAGCCAGAATGCTCTTCTCTCCAGCTCCCACATCCCACAAACCCTGGGAGGGCAACGTTCCTATGAGGTTTCTAATAACTGAGCAGATTTTTAATTTTTAATTTTCAAAAGAAAAAAAAGTGACTCTCATCCCACGTAATGGAACTCTTGTCTTTTCCTATTTTTTGCTTTTGTTTTAAGAAGATATTCGAGGTCCTATCCTCAAAGCACTCACTATCATCAGTGTGTATGCCCCAACATCAAAGAGTGAGAACAAGGACAATAAGGAAGGAATCAAAGTGGATGACGTGCAGGCTAAAAAAGCAGACACCGCTGAGGAGTGGCCCGTGAGGGAGAACCCGTGACCGCCGGATCCTGAGCCCCTGGAAGGATTGCGAGGGAGAGGGGGACGCGGGTCTTGTTGACAAGTGAAGAGCAGGGGGTCAGTGAGAAAGGAGCTGAGCTGAACATATTTTGTAATGAAGTGTTAAGTAGATCACCAAGAGGGGTGGATAATGACTGTGATGAGGAGTCAGCCAGGGTGTGAAAAAAAAAAAAAATAAAGCAAAATTAAGTGACACTTGGTAAATCGCAGGAGGACGTGAAGCCTGACAGTGTTTCTGGAAAGAATGGTCGATCCCCTGTAACACTCCAGTGCCTTCTAGTAATCGAATTGGGCAGCTCATTAAAATTATGTGTGAACAGATAGGTACCCTGGCAAAAAGGCAAGGGAGCCGAGAAATAGCTAGAGCAATAGAATTACTATTTTTATCGTCAGGAAAAAAAAAAAATCAGGACTAGGAGGTATTCGAGGAGGTGCACCTAGAAAATGCCCATCGGAAGACAGTGAGTGGCTCCTAGGGAAGTAACCAGAGCCATAAAACCAGCCACAGGAGGGATGAGTCATGCCAAAGAAGAGGAATATTTAAAATTGGATATGTCTATATAAAATAACTCAGCTAACAGTGGGGGAATTTAAAGAAGCTATCTGAAGAGCAGTATGAGGAAATGGGAGGATGAGATTTGAGTTGCTGTGTACGGGCGGGCTAAATATAGCCTTGTCACATACATCTCCACGAGGGAGCTGCTTGGCATCTGGCAGAGGCCTCCAGTGTTTTCCTAAATGAAAGGGTTAAGGTGGGCTCAGATGATCTCCAACGGGATGGTTAGTTCTCTGGGCTACAATGCAGGGAAGGGAATTCACACATATGTCACGCCTATTCTGTGCTCGGTCCTGTGCTTGACATTCTAACATATATGAGCTCATTTGCTTCTCACAACAAACCTGTCACAGGGAAGTCATTATCACCACTTCGAGCTGAGGGAAACTGAGATCACACGGCTCTTAAATCGTGAAGCAGGAATTAAACCGGAGTTTGGGTAGCAACAAACCCACTGCCACCAAGCTGCATTAAAGCAAGTTGATAATGAAGTATCAAACAACTCCAGAGAAAATGTAACTTAAGGAAACAGGTATTGTGCTAAATATCTGATTCAGATGGCGACCTTGGCTGATTTGACTGACCTTCCTTGGGCTTCAGTCTTGCTGAAGTTTGTTATTTTATGAGACTGACACCTACCTATATATAATAACAAAATAATCTTATTTAATAAATGGGGCCCACACCTTTAAAAAAAAATCCTTACAGTGTTTTACTAGGCATGACAGAATTCCACAAATTTCCCTCTGAGGGCTGGGCAGAGAGTGGGGGCGATTTAGTCATTTATCCAATTCTTTATTAACAACCACGTACTGAGAGCTTAATATGAACCAGGCACTTTGGTAGGCTCTTAGAATAAGCAAAATGGCCACACTTCCTGTCTCCATAGAGTGTATAACCTAGGGAGTGATGCAAACCAGAAAAGGGATTTTACTGTTTTACTGAGCACGGGAGAGTAGGGTAGACATTGTTAAGGGAAAACCAGGGTTTTTATCCAACATTGGAGCAAAACCTAACTCTGATGTAGGAATTTAGGGGAAGCTTCATCAGGGAAGGAGGAAATGCAGCTGTTAACTTTCTGAGCCGAAAGAAGAGCTCATCTGCAAGTGGTGAAACACGAATTGACCCACAGTCCTCAGGCACTGACCACACAGGGCAGGGAGCCAGTGAAGCTTGTTTTTCACCGGTCCCAATGCCAAAGACTCGACCCTTCCGTGCCTAGGAGTGCCCTTGATCGACAGATGCCTCAAGCTGCCCCCGGCCATCTGGAGCCCTTCGCTGCCCTCTTTTCTGTGTGCTCTCCAACATGCTCAGGACCATTTCAGTGAAGTTGAAGTTTACGTGTAAAGTCAGACTGCAAAGAGAAAATCGTCTGTCAGAATGACTCTAGCAAACCACTTAGGAGGTCTCTATTTTAAAGATCTCAAAGTCTAATACAGTCAATTTTTCCACCAGGAGTGGGAAACAGAAGTGTTTCTATACAAGCCAGAGAGTTGGCTTCTGAGATTGGGGCCATATTGTGTCGTGAACAGATCCTGTGCCTTTAAATACATTACTTTCTGAGAATTGTCTACACCAAGTGAGGCGTCTATATCATAAAAGGCTGAAGGAATGGCAGATCCAAGTTCTCCTTGGCATACTCGCACTTTATTGTTCTAAGTTTTGGGCTGAAGGGTTAATACATGGCTCCTGTCTGATGAAGGCGGCAACCAGAACGTTCTCTTGCCTACCTGGGCGCCCAGGCGTTATGAAGTTATGGACATAAAATCACGCCAGCCTGCACATGTCACTAATGTACAAGTCAGTTTACCCGGCCTCCCCGACAGGGTCAGAATGTGTTCAGCCTCGCATGTGACTTTCCTCCAGCACCATGATTATGAGGAGTATCTGATGGCAGACTTTCAAGCACTGAGAAAATACTGTGTGCTTATAATGGCCTGTTTGGGGAATGGGGATAAAATATTAATGAAATATATTTCTTTCTCCTCCAGTTTAGGGGAAAAGCAAGAACTGAACAGGAAATTAGAATATGGTCAATGTGAGCATGGAGGAGTGGGCCAGGCCCAGAAGAGGGGGGCAGTGTTTCCCAAATGCGAGGAGCAGCATGTGAAGCAAAAGCTTCTCTTTGACAAGCGCGTTGACAATGAAGCGAATAGAGGCTGCCCTCTGTGCCCTGCACACCGACTATATTTCCAGGAAGCATAAAATGGAGGTATGAGCCACAAAGAAGAATCTGCACCTTCGATGAGAATTTGCAGAACAGAGAGCTAAAAGACAGACACAAAATTTACAAACGCCAGTGGAACAGTCCCTTGCCAAAGTGATGTCATCGGTGACGTTTGTGTGAAATATCAGCTACTTGGAAAGCCTTACCGAAACCAGTGGGCTCAAGGCGTCAGCAGATCACTGACAACGTGCTGAGCATGCATTTGCACGGAACACTTAAGATCTTCCGAACACTCACGAGCCCAGCTGGGTACTTCTGACGCCACGTCGGCAAAAGGCCCAGCGGTGCTCTCTGCTCGGCCAGGCAACCAGTTATTGATCAGTGATTCTGTCACTGAGGCACACGTTTTCCAGGAAGAAGACAAAACCAAACAAACAAAAAACAAAACAAAACAAAAAACGCAGCACTGGAATTATTGGGAATTTTAGACAGCCAAGAACATTTTACAAAATAGCATCTTTTTCAGAACACACACACACACACAAAACCATCTCCTGACCACCAGAGCATACAAACAGGGTCTGCTACGTCAGAGAAGAGGGCTGAGAATACAGATTTTCCACGGTCCCCTTTCTTGATTGCATTTCAATTGTGTTTGCAATTCTGTGTATCACTGTTCAGAGGTACTGGGAGTCGGATTAGCATTTTCACTACCATATTGTTGTCACCAGGAAGGCAAATGTATGCGAGGCTTCCTAATAAACACCAGCTTTTTTCTATCCCCAACATTAGACACAGAAAAGGAAGAAAGAGATAATACAAAGAGAGGGACTCAAATGGTAGTAATTTCATTTTCTATCTTTGAGGTTATTGAATCATTTCAGAAGATGTGCCTCCATAAAAACCTTATCAAAATCACATGCTTGCCCGTGGCACATAGACCAGTCCATATTTGAACTTCCCACAGTCACATACTTCTGGAAAAATAGGGCATGCGCAATTGTCCTCATCATTTCACCAAGTCTTTTAATGACAAAACAATTGTCAGGTGCCCCAGATGTTTTGTTTTTTGTTTTTTGGTTTTTTTTACACACCCACAAGCAGTGTTTGTTAATATATTCTTGGCCATATAAATTTCTAAATGTTCACTTCAAAATAGTAGAGGAAAATAAGTACTCCCATTTTGTTCAATAGGAAGTTTTATTCAATAGGAACCCATAAACTATCATAAAACAAAGCATCTGTGACCTATGACAAAGGCCTGCCCTTTGAATCTTGGCTCTTTTACTAGTTGTCTGACGTTGCGAAAATTACTTAGCACCGCTGAACCTCAGCTCCCCCAGCTTTTAAACAGAGAATAGTAGGTACCTAATTGGGTAGTTGTATCAATAAAGACATTATGTGTAGAACATATTAATTAGCTGCTATCATGATTCCTTGTTATTAATACTAAAAGAGCAATTTTGTCAACTTCTGATTTCATGGTTAGTGCTTTTTTTGAACGTGTAATTGTGGGGACAAAGCTTGGGCTGGAACCAGTAAAACCTATATTTGAATCCTGAGGGTCCTGTGAGGTACAAGAAAAACCACTTAACCTCTCTGAACCAAGCTGTTTCCAATGGAAAATTTGAATATCAAGGTCTCCCTTCACAGATGGTTACAAAGACTGAATGAGGTCATTCTTCTCAGCACATGGTAAACATTCATTGAATAGTAACTTCTACTATTAATATGACTGCAATAGCAGCAGCTAAAAAACAAGGAATTACCTTGACATCCTCCTTGGAGGAAAATAACATCATCTTGTACAAGGAGGGAAAACAGTGTTGTCTTTAGTTGCCACCCATGCTGGTTGGTGATGGCCCAGCGTGTTCTATGAAAAGGACTCCAGTATTCACTAGGCCTCTGCAGGCATGCAGCGCTGACAAATACAAGACCTGGAAACCAGCATGTCGTTATCTTTAAGGATATTTAAATATCCCCCAGTACATGCACAAAGCCACTGAAGAAAACACAAAATATTCTGCAGATACGACATATTTTAAGAACGGGAAATACAAAGCAAGTGCCTTTTATCACAAGGGTAGTGAGGAGATCTGGGAAAGCAATCACAACGGTAAAAAGAAGGACCAAGCCTCTCACCCTCCTTCTTCTCTAAACCTGTTGTTTGGTCCAGCATGTAGAGTATTAGAAACTCCGTTACCGTCCCAGGGTTTCACCATTCAAACATTTTAAGTTGACTTCTTCCTATCGGTTCTAAACAGTGTGTGGGGTGGGGTGGGGTGGGGGGGCTCCTACAGGTGGCGTGAAGGGTAGAGACCTTGAGATTAGGGAAGTTTATGAAGGAGGGGGGATTCTAAAGTATCCCTGTACCTTACAAGCGATTGCTTCTAACGCGGGATGTACAGAGAACAGGAAGAGCATTCACGAAAAGAGCCAATTCTTCAGAAACCAAAGGAACAGACCTGAGATTTGTTTAAAGTAATCAACGGGTTTTATTTCCTGGAACTGAAATAGTTCAGCTCTCAACTTCCAAAGCTACAGCCAACAATTTTTCATCAGAGCCCAAGGGAAAAGGGCAGGGGTGAAGGAGACAACAGAAGGAGAAGGGCACATCTGAGAGGCTCAGGAAGAGGCTGGGAGGGGGCACTCACTTCCCTCTCTCTTCTCAGGCAGTTACATTTCAGGTCTGGTGACAATGCCGAGGGGGCCGGGGGGAGGGACGTCACAGATGGGAAACCCCAAAGCCTTAACTACAAAAAGGAAGTCATCAGACCCCAAACAGAAAGGGAACCCCCCAGCCCACCTCTGAAATGGGGTCAGCGACCGCAGGGCTGGCCGCTGACTGAAGGCATAGCACAGCCAGGGTAGTGCTTCATTGGGGGGGGGATCTTTTCATCAAAAAGATTTCCCAAGCTACGTGCCTTTTCTTTTATGCCTGCGTGACATATATGACTGTAGGGCGGCCTGGAGGCTGTGGGGAGAGGGAAAGGGGCGGCCAGGAGTCTCCGCACAACATCCCATGTAAGCCCAGAGATCGAAATGGGCACCGACGTTGCTCCCCACTGCCATCCGAAGAGCTGGGCAAAGCGAACCCTTCCCATCTCGCGCACAACTAGGAAGCTCCCAAATTATTTGATGAAAAACGACACATCCCAGAACCCCCCCAAGGGACTCAGAAAGGAGGGTGGCCCTCCCCCAGAAGCCGTCCCACTTTCGGTGAATCTGAGCAGCTGGGGTACCAGGCACGGGCGGGGCGGAGGGGACTGCCACCCACCACCACCACAGTTTGAGGATGGCCCCTTCCGGGCTCCTGGAAGCCCCCTCCCACCCCCACCTGCTCGGTATCGTCCACCCCCTCCCGCCTACCCGATTCCAACGCGGAGGCCCAGAATGCCCGGGGGAGGGAGAGAGGGGTGTCTGGAGGGGGAAACGGCCGGTCCAGGCCCCAACTGAAGCCTTGGGAAGCAGTTCCAGGCAGGGGGCGACGCGGCGGGCTCAGCTCGTCCCGGGGCGGAGAAGCCCTGACTCAGATCTCAGGGGGTGTGGGGGCACAGAGCCGGGGGCCGGGTGGCCTGCCCCTCCAGGTCAACCCCCAGGGCCGGGCGGGCGTGGGGGGGGTGGGGGTGGGGGAGGCGTCCCAGTGTGCAGGCCGTGGCCAGGTTCCCCGGTAACAGCCAGGCCGCAGCAGGAAAGGGGTGGGGGCTCTTCTTGAAACTGGTGACTACAGGCTGTCGCGCTCCCCGCCGCCCGGGGCCTGCGCCTCCGCGGCCGCGGCCTCTCCCTGCCGCTCGGGGCCCTCCGGGGTTTCCAGCTCCACGACGGGCGGCGCGGCCCCTTCGCCGGCGGCCTCCTCCTCTTCCTCCTCCTCCCGCTGCGGCTGCGGCTCCCCTTCGGGCTCGGCCTCCCTGGGCCGTTTGGGGGAGCCCTCCGGCAGCTCGGCCGCGCTCCGCTTGGGCGGCGCCGGCTCGGCCCGCTGCTCGGCCGGCTCGTCGCCGCCCGGCTGCCCCGGCTGCTCACTGCGGGCCGCCTTGTCGCCGGCGCTGGCCTCCGGCTGCGGCCCGGGCCCGTCGGCGCCGCTCTTCTCCCGGGCCAGCTGGTAGTCGGCAGCCTGGACGGTGGGGTTGTTCTCGATCTCCCACAGCCCCTCGCTGAAGCCCCTCCGCTTGTTGGGCTTGCCGAACTTCTCCTTGGCCTCCTCGTACGGGAACAGGTGCTTGGGGCCCAGGAAGGCCGTCTCGTGGGTCCCGAAGAAGAACACCTGGTAGCGGTTAGGCTCGGCCATGTGCTCGATCCGGGCCGGCCAGTGGGCGTAGCCCTTCAGCTTGGCAAACACCAGGTCGCCGCTCTTGTACTTGCGCCGGCAGTAACGCGACATGGCGGGGCTGCGGACCCGGCCTCGGCGGAGGCCCTGGCGACGCCCGGAACGCGGGCGGGTGGCGGCCGCTGGGCTGGGCTGGGCTGGGCTGGGCGCGCGCCCGCCCCCGACGGCCCCGCGCGCCCACCGACGGGCGCAACGCTCGGCGCCCAGAGGGGCTCCCCGCGGAGAGCGCGTTCCCTCCGAGGCCCGCTGTGGACGCCGCCGTCTCTGGAACGATAGAGCCCTGGCGCGGCTGTCCGGGTGGCCCGGTGACCCTCCGTCCCCCGGCCACAGAGACCGCACGCACGGCGCACAGGGTGTCGGAGGGGCCCAGAGAGCGTGCGATGGGGCCGCGCGCTGCGAACACGCGGTGACACCGCGAGCACAGATTTGGGTGAAAGGAGGAACCGGCTCGTGCAAACTCGAGGCAGCCGTGTGGTCCTGACCTCAGTACGGCACACTCCGCTCTCGCCTTAGGAGCCGCTGAGGGCTTGGCTGGGTCAGTGGTTTCCCTACTTTTCTGATTTCTTTGAGGGCTGACACGGGAGCCTCCTCAGGGTCTCCAGGGAAGGCCGGGGGGGGGGGGGTCTGGCAAAGGGATAGAGTCAGCGACAGAGGTAGGGTGTCCTGAGTGCACGTCTTCTGGAGGCCGGTCTTCCGAGCGGGTAGTATTTTGGGGCAAATGTTTATTGCAGCAGCATGAGCAGGTCAAACCAGCCATATCAAAATTTCCTACTTCGCATGGGGAGGTTTGCATCGCATGCTGGACAAGGACTTTATCCTTTCGGGGATTCTTACCTATTGTAAACAAGACTTAATGGTTCTAACGCACAGAGTGTATCACATGCTCTAAAATCTTCCCCTACAATAGGGGGAAAGTGGGCTGGCTGTGATGAAGAATTAGGTAAAGGTCTGCTCATGTCAAATAGGCTGTTGGTAACGAGGACTTCCTGGGGGCTACAGAGTAAAAAAAAGCATTCTCTCAGCTGAGAGACTATTTCAAGAAGAGATGTTTCTCCAGATAGAAGACTATTCTAAACTGATACTTCTGGGAGTTTCCATGTAACTGCTTTTGTTATAAAGCTTTCTACATCTTTTTTGAGTCCTGCTAGCTAGCGGTGAGCTTGCACTTTGAAACCTAGCCAAATTTATCAAAATAGTACTCGTGGCTATTGCGACAAAGACCTCTCAATATCAATCATGTGTTTAACTACACAGGTGTTCTTTCCCAGTGTAACCAACAGTGACCGGTGGAGAATTAGAACCATTAACCCGTTTCATTACAGATTTGTTTCCGGTTTGCTGGGTTGCATCAGCCGTTTTGCCTCCGGATGGTGGAGACCCACTTTAGGTAAAAAAGTTACCTTCTCCCAACAAGGCAAAACAAATATGATGCACTCTGATAATTCTAAACAAGTTCTTTCAGCTTTTCTGTCAAGCCATTTTCTCAGAACATTTTTTAGGACATTCTGCTACAAAGATGAATCTGATACATTTCCTCTTTTCAACTTCATAGGGAAAGCGCCAGAAAACTAGAAATGTTTAGTGGCTGTAGAAGATAAATAGGACGTCGTGGGCAGCTGCGGAGCCCCTGGTAGGAGGGAGTGTGGAGTTTCTGTAAGCAGAGGTCTTACTACACACACTCATGGCCTTTTTTCTCAGCCCTCGCTCTGCTGCAGTAAGCGCACATCACATAGCCAAGTTGGTTAAAGAGGAAAAAGTCTGGTTAGACAGTAGGTCCGGAAAGGATACCTTAGGCCATCCTGTCAGTCTGCAGGCAGGACCAGACCTAAATCCAACAGCTCAAGGTGAGTGTGATTATGGGCAAATGGGCCATACTGGTGTAAGCCGAACATCAGAGATCATCGCCAGGTTGTTGACTCACAGCAGGTAAACAGGTAGGTCTGCGGGTATTATTGGGACCGGGTATTTGAGGGGTAGAGCAAAGAACCAAAAACCTACCAAAAACTGAAACAAAAAGGAAACAGAGGCAAGAAAATCTAGTAGAGAAGCATCCAGATCTGCAAAGAGTAAAGGAAATTCTATTAGGCACAGACCATCATTGGTCCTATCTTCACCTCTTGTGGGCTGCTACAGGACCTGCGCAAAAGGTGTTTACCTTTGAGGACTTTAAAATATAATTTCAGAGTTAAGTCACCAGAGACTTCATTACAGAGAAACCCAAGCTAGTCTTCAAGTGCTAAATTATGTGTTCTTTGCGTAAACACAAAGGAATTCCAGGAGAACTCAGTGGGAGGGTGATTATTAGGACCAGGAAGGGGTAGTAGGAGACACAATAGAATTCTTGCATCCCTCCCTTGTTTACCAGCCTTGTAAGGCTGGGAGTAGATAGAATGGTTCTGAGCCTCTGCTACCCGTGATCTTAAGGTGTTTAAAGTAATACTTTGAATTTCTCTCAGGATTTGTTAAAAATATTAATGAGATTATGGGTTTGAAAGTCCAGACAATGGGTGTGAGGGTCAGTGCTAACAAAGTGTGAAGGATAGTTTCATTTTGGATAGGAATTAGGCTATTATTATTATGCTAGTATTATTATTAGACTAAGGGAGGATAAAGATCTATCGAAAGGAGTAGATTCACAAATAAGAGCACTGAAGAATGAAGAGAGGCCCTCGACCAGCTAAGTCCATAGGACACGTGCAACTTCATATCCAGCACAATTTCTGCATGAGACAACATAAGAGATTTTGCTACGTGGAAATACTATTTTTAAAAACAGTATTCCTCGATGGAATTGAATCATTCATGGTAGCTTACTCCAGAAGTGGGAGAGTGGGAGGAAGGCTGACGAAAAGTGAAATGCATTTAAAGAGTTAAATAGGGACCACTTTCACAGATCCTGCATTCCTTTTATACCTGCGTTCTCAGGGATGCAATTAAGAGGCTCGATCTTGGCTTCTCTTACCCTTGAAACCAACTTGTTCTTAAAAGTTACTGTCTTGGGGCGCCTGGGTGGTTCAGTCGTTAAGCGCCTGCCTTCGGCTCAGGTCATGATCCCAGGGTCCTGGGATTGAGCCCCACATCGGGCTCCCTGCTCAGCGGGAAGCCTGCTTCTCCCTCTCCCACTCCCCCTGCTTGTGTTCCCTCCCTCGCTGTCTCTCTCTCTCTCTGTCAAATAAATAAATAAAATCTTTAAAAAAAATAAAAAATAAAATAAAAGTTACTGTCTTTATTGCTCGAAGCGGAGAGAGTAGGAAAGTGGTGTTCATGATAACCTGCTTATGTGTAGATTGGGCTGTTATACAAAATACTCATGAGCAACTACAATTATCAATTCTTAGGAACTAGAGCTCCATGAGCTCAACTGTTTCTAATAGATCAAGATGTTTTAAAAATCAAATGTGCCAAGAACACCTGTTGGTCAAAAGGACCTAATTTCAGCAGAGGCATACCTCTCAAAACCCCTTAGAGTCCAAAACGTGTGACACTTTTCAGTTTCCTTCTCTGGAAAACTCATGATAGCATTTAAAAAGCTGCTTGGCAACAATCATGAAACACAGGCGATAAAACAATATAATTACACAAGAGAGACAATAGATACCTAATTGATGTTTTCTTGTTTAATTAGTTTAAAATTCAATTAGTCTGATGTAAACTATGATATAAAATAAATGCAGTTGTTTTCTAAGTGCTTTTGTCTTCGTTAAAAATATTAGCCGCCTCTGGGTTTATACAACAGAAGTGTTTATACATGGCTGGTATGTGGGGTCAAGGCTTTTCTTTTTAAAGTGTTCTAGCAGGCACAATTACACAGAAAAGAATTCCCCTCTCTGACCGTGGGTAGAAAATCCCCATGCTGTCCTTTTTAAAAGCCACAGGGGATGCTGCACTGCTTCTATATTTTGTCACTTTTGCATTTTATCAGTGTCCATTTAACCTAATCCTTAAAGCCTCAGAGACTTCTGAAATCCAAAGGATCTGTTGGGGGTAGGATAAACTGTATCAGTGGGGATGTCCCAGAGCTAAAGGATAATTTATGGAAAGTTTCCAAGGAGCTGTATCATTATCAACTTGAATAGGGAGTTAAATCTGTACCTAAGCTTGATGATGGCATCCGGGGAGGAGACAGGGTACAGACTTTCCAAGTGGTGTACATGTGCTAGCGACATGGGCCTCCCTGGCCAGTCACAAATGTTATGGGGTGATATGTGGGAGGGGGCAAATAGATCACAATTGTTTGCAAAACTGCTGTTTTCGTGGCCATGGAAAAATACTGTCACTCAAAAATTAATACAAGTGGATGGTTATAGATAATTATATTTTATTATCCTGATTTGTTGGGGGCTTAAAGATATTACACATTACTCTTTGGGGAAAAAAATTAAAAAGGAAATGTTTCAATAATATGAATATTTTTCTAATTTGAATCTTGCATGATCATATTTATTCAAACTGTCACACGAAAATGTATGGGTTCTTTTTTTATCTGTGTAATTAGCAAAGTATAAGCAAATAAGTTATCAATGCTGGTGAGTATTCAATACTTGAGGATTAGATGCATACAATGTGGTCTATTTCCATAATAATTCCATAACTAGGTGGCCATTTTCTATGTCTTTAAGGTTTTTAAAGTATAATTTAGTGACTCCGAAAATGCTTAAAATATGAGGTTGAGTGAGAAGAAAGAACAAAATACATAATTGAGGCAATTTATCAGCCCATGTGAAACCTAGATCCTTAAATCTAACATGTGGGTAAACGTAGGGCCCATTTGAGAGAAAGGCTTTTCAAATGAACAAAAAGTGTGTGTCAAATAGGTTGCGTGGCATCTATTAATTGTTCAATTCCTATTAGTCATTACTATTGAACTAGGGAGTACTACTCTTTTGTTAAAGTGCGAATCTTTTCATTTTTGCATTACATGATACTTTTGGGGGGTTACTATTGTTTTCTTCCCCCCCAACAAATTTTTTCTGGCTCTAAATTTAGCTTGATGCCTTACCAGTGCTCCTTTAATTTTAAAATAATTACATATATTTTTCTTATGTTTTGGAGGGGACATGTTCTTCATGCCATAAAAACACATTTTTGAAAGACCCAAGATCAACAATGTCATGTCTATGGGCACCTGTGGGTCTGGGCTTTGCGATTTCAATCCTGCACTTGCCATTACATGAAGATGTCGTGCAAATGGTTAAAATAACTAAAGCTTCCAGAAAGCCTCGCTAAAGTTTTTGACGTTACAACCTCAATCTTCACCTCAATGACCTCTGACTCTTCCTTAGTCTTGCAGCTTTCAAAATAATTACCAAAATACGAATTTGGGGGAATAAGTCATTTATACTGTTTCCATTTAAGGAAATCATCAATAATGTGCATGACAAGAAAAGGGAGGGAATTTTTAAACCCAGATGTCTAATTTTGAATTAATGAAAATGGTATTTGAAGATAGACAATAATTGTGATTGAGTTTTTCGTAATTTTTTTTAAGTAAGCTCCACGCCCAGCATGGAGCCTAACGTGGGACTTGAACTCACGAGACCTGAGCTGAAATCAAGAGTTGGGCACTCCATCAACTGAGCCACCCAGACACCTCGAGTTTTTCATATTTCATTATTATAAAATGCCTTAAATTTTTCATTTAATTTTGGATTAGAGATACCTATATTGAGTTGGTATTTATCTTTCTCATAAAAGGATTATTGGAGGTGAATGGCTTTATCTTTTTAAACATTGTGAAAGAAATATTTTGTCTTCGGAACAATTTCGGTTTTTCTTTTTTTTCTTTTTTTCTTTTTTCTTTTTTAAATTTTATTTTATTATGTTATGTTAATCACCATACAGTACATCATTAGTTTTTGATGTAGTGTTCCATGATTCATTGTTTGCGTATAACACCCCGTGCTCCATGCAGTACATGCCCTCCTTAATACCCATCACCAGGCTAGCCCATCCTCCCACCCCCTCCCCTCTAGAACCCTCAGTCTGTTTCTCAGAGTCCATAGTCTCTCATGGTTCGTCTCCCCCTCCGATTTCCCCCCCTTCATTTTTCTCTTCCTACTATCTTCTTTTTTTTTTTAAACATATAATGTATTATTTGTTTCAGAGGTACAGGTCTGTGATTCATCAGTCAATTTAGGTTTTTCTAAATGAGGAAACATGTATATTATTTGTTGAAATATATAAGTACTCTAGGGAGTTTAGAGATTTCATACAAATTCAAAAACTCATAAAGCATGGAATAGAGATCAAGTAAAAGAAAATCAGAACATAGAAATTCAACATAACTTTCCTGAACCAGCTTTTGAGGTCAGCAAAAATCTTCAACAAGCATTGCTTCTGTCTTTTATAGAGTTTGTTCATTGTTTAGATGGAGTTGGTGAGGAAAACACACTTTCAAATGCCTCAGAAAAATGCTCCAGATGACACAAATGAGGACTCTTTGAACAAATGATGTTATCTGTTTTCTCTTTGGCAACTCTTCATAGTAGACAAAATAGAGTATTTTGGATACATGTAAAATTGAAATACATACATAAGACACTTAGGATATAGTCTTATCATCTTTGCTCTTCAAAATCAGACATAACAAAAGCCCATACTCTATTCCTGTTTGTCAAAGTATAACCATAATGAGAATATATTCATAAGTAGAATTACAATAGAGCTGCAAACATTTATTGAGCACTTACATGCCACACATTGATAGAAGCACTTTATATCTGTTTTTCAATTCATTCTTAAAACCCTTTACTATACTACACTGCCTTTCTCCTTTTTCTTTTTCTTTTTAGTTTTCTTTCTTTTATTTTTTTGCCTGCCCACCTTATTCATCATGAGCACAATCATTCAAAAAATGAAACCTATAGGCAACCAGAAAAGTTGGTTGAGAGAAAATGAAAAGGATGAAGCAAATACTAAGCAGAAATGTCACAAACAAGTGCTTAGAAGGATCACAAAAGTGAAATGGAGAAACTAGCAGTCCTTAGCATAGTTATAATTCCCAAGGGTTTTTCAGTTACAATTTGAGTTCTGTTTACATGCAACCTTACATTAAAAATAGTGAGTCAGGAGCTCCTGGCTGGCTCAGTCGGAAGAGTGTGTGATTCCCGATCTCCGGTCATGAGTTCGAGTTCCATGTGGGTATAGAGATCACTTAAATAAATAAAATTTTTATTTATTTCATTATTTTTTAAAGATTTATTTATTTATTTGAGAGAGAGAGCACAGAGGGAGAGGGAGAAGCAGACTCCCAGCTGAATAGAGAGCCCGATGTGGGGCTCGATCCCAGGACTCTGGGATCATGACCTGAGCCGAAGGCAGACGCCCAACAGAGCCACCCAGGTGCCCCAAATAAATAAAATTTTTAAAAAAAAGTGAGTCAACGTGTATCTATCTGCCTTTGATGACAGCGTTTGGAGAGGGAGAAATGAAGGTACAGATTTAATCTTAAGAGTGAGTGAGTGTTCTTACAATAAGTAGAACAATAATTATGCCAGTAATCGATGATTGGCAGATATGTGTAAAGGTAAAATGTTAGCTACACATCAAGTAATGTTAGTATAGACGGGGTATCTCTCCAGTGTAAAGTATTACAGATAGAATGCTGACTTCTCTTTTAAAATGGCCATCCTTGGGGCGCCTGGGTGGCTCAGTCAGTTAAGTGACCGACTCTTGACTTCAGCTCAGGTCATGATCTCAGGGTGGTGAGATCAAGCCCCGCATCCGGCGCTGTCCTGGGTGTGGAGCCTGCTTAAGAGTCTCTCTCTCCCTTTCCCTCTGCCCCTCCCCACCCCTCTCTCTAAAAAATAATTAAAAATAAATAAACAAATAAAACAGCCAGCCTTTCTTTTTCTCCCAGAATATTTATAACTATAAATTGCAACCACATAAAAGCATTTTTTAACATTTTCTTTTTATTATTATTTTTTAAATATTTTATTTATTTATTTGACAGAAAAGGCACCAGTAAGGGGAACAGCAGAGGCAGAGGGAGAAGCAGGCCTCCCACCGAGCAGGGAGCCCGATGCGGGGCTCGATCCCAGGACCCTGAGATCATGACCTGAGCTGAAGGCAGACGCTTAACCGACTGAGCCACCCAGGCGCCCCTGAAGCAGCTTTTTTTGATGAGCATCTGAGTGGCATAGTTCTTTAATTTTAACTTTTGTATGCCCTTTTGTTTAATGATACCCTTGAAACCAGTCTCTGGATAGATTGCATTCAATCTAAAATTTTATTAAGAGAATTCAATCTTTTTAACATTTTGTGATAAATTCTATGTCTACCAACTCACTTTGTGTATTTGATTTACCATGCCTTCGTGGTTTTTTCTTTTTCTCCCTGTTTTTCTACTTTCCTGTAGACTAATAGATGTAATATCTGATCATCATCATCATCATCACTATTACCAGTTTCCCTTTTGCTAGTTCCCTTCGCTGGTTTAGTAGCTCTCTTCCTTCAGAAATTATTACTGAACGTACATAACTCTATAAATTTTCTAACCAAATCTGAAGACTTTAACATGTGTCGAATAGACCCAACACCTTTGTAATTGTCTAAAATTTTACATCTTTAAATTTTCATCATATTTTTTTACAATTAGTTTATTACATTTATTCACATATTTTATCACTCATTTCTTCTACACCCTTCCTTTACTTTCTATAAATGAAATACATCACCTGGCAATTGTTTTAATGAGGGTGTACAGTAGTAAATAAATTCTCCTAGCTGTATATAGTTCAAAATACGTTTATGATAACCTCACTATTAAATAGTACATTAGCTGGGTATACGATTTATAATGAAAATTTTATTCCTTCCAGAATGTGAAGAAGGCACTACTTTGTTGTCTTCTAGCATCCGCTATTGCTGCTGGGAAGTTGGTCACCAGGGCAAAGGGCATTTCTTTCCAGTATTACGTCTTCTTTTCCAACTATCAAGTTTATTCTTGATATACTGCAATTTCACTAAGACGTGTGTGGGCTTATTTTTACTTGTTATGATTGATACTTTAAGACTTTTACTCCGAACTCGTGTCTGTCCTCCATTCTAGAAGATTCCTATGTTTTTAAATACAGCCTCTCAGACATTTCCTCACATCTCTTCTGGAACACTTCGATAAGTACATTAAATTATCTTGATCTATAGCCATGTCTCTAATACATGTTTTAAATCTCTCTGTTGTGCTACATTCTATAGAATTCCTCAAAACTATAGCCCCATGTATTTATTCCTTGTGTCTGATGTAAAGGTTATCCCAATTAGTATCGTTTCACTAACAATAGTTTTCACTTTACCAATTTCTAATTTCTTATATCTACCCTTCGCTCTTTCATTTATACCTGTTTTGGTTTCATACTTCTCACTCTTTTCATGGAGTTATTCATTTCTTTAGCCCTTCAGAGATTCTAAACATACCTATTTTAAAACCACTATTGATTTCTCTCTTATTTCCATGGCATCTGTCATGATTTCATTTCCTGCTGCCAAGGGGTGCTGGCTCAAGATTGCCCAGCTGCAGAGCTGTCTGCTTCTTCCTGCCTCTACAATACAACATTGTAAATGTTATATCCCCCCAAATAAGTAAATCCAGGCTTTTTTCAGTTGCTCTCTCATTGGCAGGAAGCTCCACACTGGCCCAGCAGTGAGACCAGCTCTAGCGCCCCCTGCAGTTGACGGACCTATTTCCTTCTAACCCACAGAAGAATCCGGACACTGGTCGCTTCTGCTTGCTTCCAGTCTCCGATCCCAACAGAGCTGCCGCGTTAGCCCCTCTAACATTTTGCGTGTCATTCCATTTTCAGCCTATGGATACATCTAGTACTTTGAAGTTATTTAATTGTATCTTTTATATTTTATCTGCTATTTGCCATATGTTGGATCAAAAAGGGAAAGTCTCAAAGCATGAATTTATGGCATCTTAATTAGGTATCAGGAAGTTATAAAATGCCATGCATACCCTTCCCTTAGCAATTTGCAAGTTAATTGAGGAGAAAAAATTCTATGCATGAAATATTTAAAGAATACAAAACAGATTCTAATAAAAACAACAACTTGTACCCATCTATACAAAAAATAATCAAGGAAGGCTTTTTGGATGTGGCAGTAGCTGAGATTTTTCTTCAGGAATGAGCAAGATTTGGATGGACAAGAAATCTATGAATTTTAACTTCCTTACAATTTTGCCTTATTATGTGTCTTGAAGATACAGTTTATGTATCTTCTATTAGTGGTTTTGAGGGATACAAAGAGAGTGTGTTAAAATTGTACAGCTCTGGGTGCATGATCATGGGAATATTGAGAGAAAACAATTTGGGGGGAGTCCTAGCAGTTTCATGTAAACATTCGTCCTAGGATAAGATATAAAAAACTAGAAATTCATAATGTGAAAACTATTGTTACTGAAATGATACTAATTGGGATAACCTTTACATCAGACACAAAGAATAAATACATGGGACTATAGTTCTGAGAAATTCAACAGAATGTAGCATAATAGATAGAGATTTAAAACACATATTAGAGACATGGCTATAGATCAGTTTTGGAGAAGCCGATGCAAGAGAAGAAAATGCGTGCATCTGTCTATCTATCTATGAGATATGAGGACTGCAACTACTGTGCTATTGCATTTAAAGGAATATTCTTCCAGGAAATTATTAGCAACAACTAATTGGATCAGTACTGACTCATTTCTCAGAGAAATCCAGTATCTAAAAGCTAACTGTGTCTTATTTTCCTGTGTACCTGAGTTTTCAGCTTTAAGCTACTTCATAAACTTCTCAGAAAATTCTAAAAATAACTGCACTGTGTAATGTTCTAATATACTTCTGAGGTCTGCTGTTCAGGGCTCATCACACATGCCAAGAGTCCTTCAGTGAATAGTAACAAGAGGCAAGGCATGTACACATAGGCTCACAGTTTACTTAATGCCTCTGTTCAAGTCTCTCTTATTCATGCTGTGCCTAAGTCCATTGAGCCATTTTACAGAAATAATGGACATAATTGGCCCTGTGCCTTGTTAGTTCTGATGGTTAGCCTGACTCAGACGAATACCATTCCAAGTGAAATATATCTATATATCTATATATCTATATATAGATATATAGATAGATAGATAGATAGATAGCTCTTCTGTTGCATAAAGAAGAGTGCAGGCTTCAGCCACAGGCTTTGGCGAATTCTCCAAGTGAAAGACTAAATCGTTTCAAAGTAGGTGATGGAAATCAGGAGACAGAAAGATTAACCCACAAGACATGTCTGTTTTGAGTCAGCCTGACTTCCATTTATTGCAACCCTGACATTGGAATAAACCTGTGAAATATATTTTCAACATGCAACCAAGTGGTAAAACATGATACCTCTCTTTAAAGCTTTTTTTTTAATTGAATGCACCTGGTGCTGTTCTCCACCCGTTTATGTTCACGCCACACACAGGCAGGCAGGACCTAATTACCAATTAAGCAATAAAGCTATTTATAAGACCAAATGTTTTCTGGGTCCAGTCAATGAATGATACGTATACGCATGTATGTTTGTGTATATGTATATGCGAATACCTGTATATAAGTATAAATGGAAATATATATACATCTATACACACTCCACATTTCTTAACCTTTGTTTTAATTGCCAACTTGTCCGGTTTTATACAGCTGTCTTCTGTGCAGTGATTTGATCTTAGTAAATGATGAGAGGGGTTCCCTAACTCTATGAAGTCCTGGTCATTTCCAGTCTAAAGTCCTGGTCATTTCCAGTCTAAAGCTACAATTCTTTAAGATGCATGAAAAATATTTCTGTTTTTCGAATGGCCATTGCTGGAGTCCTCTCGTTCTGGATGTGGCTGTGTAAGGTCCCGAATATCGCTCTGGCACTGATCCCGGGCCCCCCACTACACCTTTCCCCAGAGAACTGGTGTAAAAGCTGAAGGTCAGGAAATAGAAGGCCAACTTTATGTCCCCGTACTTGACACCGTTCTTGTCAAACTAAGGCAACTACAAGCCTGGCCATTCACTCCTCCCTCTACACTCCTGATGCAGCAACAGTGAAAAGAGGGACCTGAGATTTTCATGGTTTACTTCGGTTTAGGGAATTTTGTCCCTGGAACCTGAACTCTGTGGTCGGATACAGGCTGATTTCAGTTCAGTTTTAGAAAAATGTATTGAGCATCTGCGGGCACTGGGAACGCCGGGGTGGACTAGAGCCCTGTCTTCAGTGAGCTTATAGCTCAAAGCGTTCTTACATCACCCTTCCCCTTACTGGTCACCGCCACGCTTACGGCCGTGCTCACAGATCACTGCTGGGCTTAACCACCAGTAGACAGTGGTTCCAGATTGGCTGCCTAATCTTCGCTTCGTGTGCGGTGTGTATGGGAGAGAGAGCTAGAGCCAGTAAGGGACAGCAGCACGGAGAGGGGAGAGAGTCTCACTCCTTTGTCCATAGCGTCATGGTTATCAGTCTGTCCAAGGGCAGCCTTATCCTGTCCTCTTCGTCCACCCTCATCTTCTTCCCTCAGTCATACACATTCCAGTGGGTGGGCTCAAGGGGGTATGCCCCTTAGAAAATGTGCAGCATTGTTTTGCCTGTGTTTGTGTTCTCATTTACATATGCATTAAGCTCATTTCATCTTGTTTCCACTAAATATTATGTCTTCATGATCTAAGTTGTTTTATATTGTACTGTTTGGGTTCCCGACTGACATACGGTATTGCACACAAATATAACCACATTTTACCCTTCCTTTTTTTAGACAGAGAGGGAAGGAGGGGGGTGCGGGAGGGTCAGAGGGACAGGGAGAGAGAGAATCTTAAGCAGGATCCACGCCCAGCACAGAGCCAGAGGTGGGGATCGATCTCATGATCCTGAGCCAAAATCAAGGGTTGGATGCTTAACCGACTCAGCCTAGTGACAAATACCTGGATTACCTCCAGTTTCCTTCTCTCTCTCTCTCTCTCTCTCTCTCACACACACACACACACACACACTAGCTCTAATGGAAGTTCTCATTCCTACTTACCTAGTATGAGAGAATTTCTTTGGGTTACAGAGACTACTCGAGGCATCATAATCAGAGAGCAATTTAATCTAGGAACTAAGTGTTTAAAAATCACTGGAAGGGCTAGCGGAATGAGGGCAACTGACAGCCCTCACTAGATTTCAGGGACTCAGGGAGTCTGAGCCTCTGCAGCTCCCCCAGCACTGGGGTTGGGGGGGGGGTGACTCCCAGCACAAGATGTCCAGAGGCCACTGTGAAATATTCTCCCAGACCCAAGCACTTGCTGGCCACTATAGGAACTCGAGTCTCTGCCTCAGACCACAGGCAGGGGTCTCCTGTTGTGGAATCTTGGCCTGCAGGGATTTTTGGAAAGTAGGCTCTAGGTTTCCAGCCCTTACACAACAGGGAGGAGCATGTAGGAAAGAGCCCATCTTTGTTACCCTCTCCCTAACTTTATCTGCCTGACCTTCTATTGTTTTTTGTTTTGGGGGATTATTTTTGGTTTTTGTGTGTGTGTTTGTTTTTTACTGTAGTCTTTTTAATTTATGAGAGTTCTCCTCAATTCTGACTCTTCTTTAATATAGTGTTTGGTTCTTTATTTTTCCATGGATGTGACATATTCTTTCTTCTCTGGAGATCTTAATAATTGTCCTTTTGAAATTTTTCTTCTCTGTATTGTGTTGATTTCAAGCATATTCCTTTTTCTATTTATTTTGGTCTCTTTGTTTCATGTTAATGCCTTTCCCTTATGGATCTTGTGGTAATGTCATTCCATTCTTGTTTAAGAATGAGGCACTAAAGTGACACTTGGAAGGTCTCCAAGTAGGAGTGGGGTTTGTGCTGTGGATGTCTTTGCTGCCGGGTGACCCTGATGACCGGGACATTTTATTGGAGGATGCGTAAATGGCATTATCGGTTGGTCTCTTCTCTTGAACTGGGTAGCTTTCCAGAAAGGAGATCTCCCACTTGAAAGGGAGAAGGTGAGGTGGTGGGGCTTGGAAGTGGGTATGATTAGACTGGGCTGAGTGGGCTTAGTGGAGGGGCTAAGCCCAAGAAAGGGGCTAGAGGTCAATTTGTAAGTACTGATCTAGTCCGCATTCAGAAAGATGACTCACATTCTCACATTCTCACTCCTGCCATTGCCTGGGTCTGATGTCCCCAAACCCAGAGTCTACCTGTCCACATGGCCACTGTCTAATTCTGGGCTGGAGTAGAGGAAATCACTAGCCTCATAAGTCTGGGAAGATCATCTTGGAGTCCAGTTGCTTTTCTTTAAATCTTCATCTTTCCTCCTGCCTACAGAGCCCCATCTAATGCCCATCTTCAGCAGTGAGAGGTGCCTCTGATGTCTGGGCTTGTCCCGGATTCTGCCACCGCATCAGCTTGCTCCTTCTGGTTTCCCTTCCACACCCCCCTGATCTTCTACAGGCTTAGCTAGAGTCCCTGTTCTGTAAATGAACTACCACACGTCTATCTTTCCCAAGTTTCTAAAATATGTTCTTTTCTGATGTTGTCTTCTCATCTCCATTTCTCTTTTTCTTTGGAAATTTGTGCTTCCATCATCTTTTTTTTTTTTTTTTAATGTCATTTTAGTGTCGTGTCAGGAGAGAACAGAGATAAATATTAAGTTCAACTTCTGGCATGCTGGTAGGTCATCAGTCAAAATATTCAATGGGAGCCTTCTGAATGGAAATATTCTTATATTTTTAAACAACAAATGAGATAGAAAGGTCTGCATACTAGGGAATATAGTCAATATTATTGTAATAGCATTGCATGGTGACTAATGGTAGTTCCACTCGTGGTGAGCACAGCATAATGCACAGACTTTGTCAAATCACGATGTTGTATACCTGAAACTAATATAATATTGTGTGTCAACTATACTTCAATTAAAAGGAATGTATGAATACTGATCTCTGTCTAGATACCCATCATCCCTCCATATTCTATTTTTTTGAGTTCTGTGGTTATATTCTGTTTTTTTTAATGATTTCACCTTTCAATGTAATAAAACGTCAATGCTGTTTTCAGCCTGTCAGTAAAATGTATTGAAATTTGCTCCAACATCTGAGAAGGATTATCTTCGAGTGTGTATATTGCTTATGAAGAAATAAGTGCTGGAGTGAGTTTCTTAGTTACCCAGTTATGCTCCCTTAAATATCTTAAAAATGGTTACAAACTGGATCTGAAGTCTCTTATCAGTGAAAATCTGCGTTTGTCAAACATGAATGTGCTAAAGTCCAACAATTATTGTGGGTTAATTTCAAATTTACATCCAGCGATTCTTATTTCATCCAAATATCGTTCACACTTCCAAATGTGAATTTCATATGCTTTCCTTCTGGATTTGCCACTGAATATTATTTTGATTAGTGTTATTTTGATTAGTGTTGTCAGGGAGTACCTAAACATGTTTCCTCCTTGACTGGTAGCTAACAGTCTTCATCAGATTCTTTATTAATCGCGGGCTGCTATGGTATGTGCAGGAAAGTGTCAAGAATTATGAGTTCTAGATCTTGCTGTGTTTTGTATTCTCCAAACCACTCTTGGCCTCAACTTTTCTCATCCATACAAGAAAGGGCAGGGCTAAATCACTGATTTTATAAAGATTGCAAAATCATGGATAAGACAATGTGGGCATGTCTGTCTGTGGTAGTTGTGAGTGTGGTTTCTAGAGTCAGGCGTACCTGGCTTGAAATCCCAGGTGCTCCACCTACTAGTTTTGTGACCTATTATTTAATTTTTCTGAGCATAACATACTCTTATCTGTAAAACTGGGGTGATAATAAAATTTCTCACTTATATGCCTTTATGTGAGTATGTGAAAATTACATGTAATCAAGTTTGTAAGGCATTTAACTCATGCTTCAAATACAGCCCACACCCAGGAAACATTAAACAATAAAGCCAACATGACTGTGACATGACAATGGTGCATTGCGCGGTGGAGAGAAAACAAATCATCATTTATTCACATAGTCAACGTTTATGGAGCACCTCCCTAAGTGCCAGATGTTCTTCTAAACCCTAACATTATAAAATGTCCCCACCTACAGAGTTTACTTCTATTTTCGTGGGAAACACAACAAAAATATATGACAGGATGTAATGTAATATCAATAACATACGAAAAAGCCCTGAAAGGAAAATAAAGCAGAGCGATTTGAGGTGGTGCATGTTCTTTTATGTAGGGAAGCAGGGAAGGCTTCTCTGAGGAGGAGACTTTTGGGTGGAGACTGGAGCAGACTACACAGACACCTGAAGGCAGAGCTTTTGGACAGCAGGACCAGGGTTTGCAAGGCTCCTGTGTGTAAGCAAACCCTCTGTGTTAGAAGAATAACAAGGAAGCCACATGACTGCAGGAAGGGACAGACAACCATGAAGGTGGAGACACAGACAGAAGCCTGGAAGGTTAAGACCTTGAAGAACATGACAGAAACTCTGGATTTTATGCTAAGCATGATTAGAAAACCACACTTGGAGCATCATGATTGGGGAATTAACATGAATTAAGTGTTTATCCTCTGTGAGAAAGACACTGAACCCCCTTGGGTTGCTTCTCCACTTGTTCTTTGAAGGGTTAAAAGAGATAGTGCGTGTGAAAGCAACACACACAGGGTTTGGCATACAGTACACGCTCAATATCCTTAAATATTAGAGACTCTTCCTCTTCACTTAAAGTCTGGGACAAGAATAGACTCCAGATCGGTTTGAACCAGGGCTTTCTTTCTCACCAGTTAATCCCAGGTCTTGACATTATTTCCATCACAGTAACAATCCAAGAACACTTGGATGACTTAGGAGACACTAGCTACACTGGCATTTCCTAACAGGACTCACTGGTCACTAGTTGGTGATACTTTGAGTAAACGGGGAAAAAAGACTTGCATTGTGATTGACAGGGTAGTAAAGGGGAGTGGATCTCCTATGGGACACTCTGCAGAGAGAGCCCCTGCAGGAACCCACAGAAGGCAGCATGATCTCTGGATGTGGGGTTGGAAACTGGAAGTTAGATTACAGCAACCTGGCGGGAAAAGGGACACTGATCAATAAGACATCGTCTTCAGACAGCCCTGCGCTCCAGGCTGGGATTCGTTTTCTTTCTCCACGTTTGAGAAGTATGTATCCCATGGAGCCATACAGAGAGTAACAGACGTGCTCCTACCGGAGGCCAAGATTTCAGAGCCAAATGCTTCTCGGGTTCAAGGCTTGACACCTGAGGCTTTCCTGGACTAAGTGTTTCATTTTGGAAAGAACATTTTCCATTTGATCTTTGCTTCTTATTAGGTCCTTCTTAGTTTCATCTTTTATTATAATATTTGTATTGGGCCCCTGCCTTTCAGTGACTCAGTTAAGTGGATATTCTGGGCTGTGGATTTCTCTTCTATCTAAAGCAATCAATTGTGCAGATCTAAGAATAGAAGAAGACTTCCATAAAATATATACTTTCTTGTCAATGATTCAAAGAATGCTTACCTACTTTGGACATCAGTTAGCTTGAATATTATACAACATTTTAAGTGTTGGGAAAAAATTTTTTCCAACATAATCATACCTGAAATGCTAGTGAAGTCTGTAGCAAATTTTAATTATAAAAATGTTCTCTAGGGCGCCTGGGTGGCTCAGTCATTAAGCATCTGCCTTCAGCTCAGGTCATGATCCCAGGGTCCTGGGATCGAGCCCCGCATCGGGCTCCCTGCTTGGCAAGAAGCCTGCTTCTCCCTCTCCCACTCCCCCTGCTTGTGTTCCCTCTCTCACTGTCTCTCTCCATCAAATAAACAAATAAAATCTTTAAAAAAGAATGTTCTCTAGGTCTGCTCCATATAGAAATCCATCTGACATTTTGCATGATGTGACTTAGCACCTTGACAGCAAATGCAGGATGTGTATGGAAGTTGCCATGTAGACTCAAACTCAACACTGAATCTCTAGGTTTCCAAAGCTAAAAATAGAGGGAACAGCAGTCCAGACCGTCTCAACTCTCGTCTTCATCCAACTAGAGGGATGAGGATGTTTTCACACTGGCCTTGGCAGAGACTCACAACTTTTCCCAAACTATAACTCTAGACAACCCGATGGGTCGTCTGGTAGGTGTGATAACTATGACACAATAAAAGATTGGTGTTCTACACTGTTGAAATGAAAGTGCTACGTGAATATAAATGAGAGTATAGACGACATTTCCTTTTGACTCATAGGAGCTTGTTCCCCAAATCTCTTCTCTTTTTTATCTTTTCATAAAGAATTCAATGTTAGCTATCTACGGCTATAAATTTGCCGGCAGCTGTTCCAATTAAGTTATTTGGGATGCAGTTTCTAGTTCTTTTTACAACATTCCAGCTGCTTCTAGTCCTTTTCATGTAGTAGGTGGGAAACACAGTATGAATAAACGAGAAAATAGTTTTCATCAGGTAACATATCTCTCAACCTTTCTTGCCTTTTACCAGTAACTGGATTATATTTCCACTCATTCTTTTCTTCTCTATTCTGGTTTGAAGCTAACTGTTCTAACTCTGCTCTGGATCCTGTATTTTCCTACCTTCTCAATGAACTTGCTTCATCAATGACTCACTCCTCTTCTAATTTTTCACCCTTCATTAGATCATCCCACTCTGAGCTCTGATTAAAGATCTTTCCATTAAAACTGTGGTTTTTCTCAATCATCCCTCCCCATCAAGCTCACCCCCTCCATCCTTTTCCATCATGGTCACACTAGTAAGACACATTACTTCCCCATTTATCTCTCCTCTGCTCACCTCTTTATACCTTTTCTCTCTACTGCCTTAGAAACTGCTTTTTCAAAATTACCCTCTAATTTCTATGTCCAATGACTTCTCCTCATTCCTGATCATGCATTACATTTCCTCTGAATTTTAAAATGGTGACCATTACTCCTTCTCAAAGTCATCATGTGGTTCCCTTGCCACACTCCTTTAAAAACTTAAATATTTATTGATATGTATTCTCTACCAGGATAATATGCTGGTTATCGAAAGTAACTAAAGTGCAGTTTCAAACTGGATAGAGTTCATGGCCCAGGAGGATAAACAAACCTGTACCCACACAGAATACACAAGTCTTCCCATATTACCTTTTCTGATAATACAGTAGACAAGATT